>NC_060078.1:69915000-70200000 GCF_922984935.1 Meles meles | reverse complement strand
GGTACACTCACTGTTTGATTACTATTAGAATCCTGGCTCAGAAACAATCTCTTCTGAGCAAACCAGATACCAAGGTACTGTCATCATTGTAATCTATTTTTACAAATATCAATGCTACATCTGTATCAAAGACTTAAAAGAATATTCCAGAGTATATTATTCTATTAGTTGAATGATCTAATTCTTCCAAGTATAATTCCATTCCAGGTTATAGTTTTGGAAACATGCAGTTCAGAGCCATTATTGATGAAACTGTTGCTATAGGCACAACAAAAGAATTAAGCCAAAAATCATGATAAAAC
This sequence comes from Meles meles, assembly GCF_922984935.1. Lineage (NCBI taxonomy): Eukaryota > Metazoa > Chordata > Mammalia > Carnivora > Mustelidae > Meles > Meles meles. The sequence continues at coordinate 70,199,698 of NC_060078.1, read as the reverse complement.
ATATTTTAAAAGAAATATAGACGTGATGTTTTCAGCTTTTGAATTAAGATTTCTAAGTCCACACTATTCAGCTTAACAAAGTAAATCTGTCAAAAATGCTGACTGTAATAAGGCCTATATTTTTAAAAATTATATTCACTAAATTAGGAAGAGCTTTGTGTAGTTTCTTCACACAGAGCTTTTCAAGTCTATTGTTTTTTCCATTATGATGTGGAAATTCAGATTCTTCACCTAAGCATGAGCATATGCAAATACGCAGAAGCAGATATTCTGACTTGCAGGAAAATAATGTTGAGTATCACTCACCTCAGGAATAATTTCATATATCAAAACTGCAATTGATGATACTCGTTTAGCATATCTATCTGCTTCCATAAAAAAACAGGAGAAGGTTGGAGGGTAAGGGTTTCCTATATGTTCACCCTTTATGTTATAGATCATTACTACTTTTACTGTAAGAGGACGTCACTAGATCATCTTAAATCAAAAGAGTTGGTGAAAACCACTGTCTACAAGCCTCTCATGTAGCATTCACATCACCAATAGAATGATGACATACCAATAAAAAAATTCTAAGAAAAAAATCAATGCAATTAATCTAAACTCAAAAATAATTCATGGTACTCTTTATAAGCAATTAGAGAGCTTTCAAATTGCGACATGGGCCATTCTTTTATGCCCTAATATAAAAATAACAAAACTCAACTTCCCTAAGTAAAACATATACCTGCTTTTTCTCTGAAAAAGAATACCAAAACATATTTGTTAAGTGTGGTTTAACTAAACAAAACAAAAACAAGACCAGAATCATTCAGCATCCTTCACTGGTACAGGGATGCAATGATAAACATTGCTGTAAATATTTGCTGGGCCACAAAAAAGTCCGGAGCTGCACGATAAAACAGGCCAGCAACTCAGAAAAATGAGAACTCACTTGGGTGCTATTTCTTACAAAAAGAAAAGTGTTTTAACAGTGAGGAGAGCTTTGGCTATTCTTAAGTATCTGTGTACACAAACCAGTAGAGTATTTATAACAAATGAGTGTTTCCCTAAAAACATGCTATCTTGTGTTGAACTTAAAAATTTTGGGTGAGGGAAAAGAGTCTATTTAAAAAGAATTCTCAGTAAATTGGAATGTCAGAAAAAACCCATTTTAATCACACTGACTTCTTTGAAAAACCAGTACAAATAAAACAAATCTGAGATGAGCCTATATAACACTTGGATGAAGTTTAAAAATATCCCCTTTTCCCCCCCTTTTTTGGCCTTTAAAATGTGAATTTTATTTGGATGCCAACCAACAATGATCACTATGATAAGCATGATTAAGGTTTACTTGTTTTTTTTAAAAGATAGTTAGCAGAGAACATTTCTAGCCATAAAATCAATACTTCTGCTATGTGTAAATTTTCCTGGAAAAAAATGAACTCAAAGATCTTACTTCAGATTGAGAAACTCAATTTTATAGGAAAAAGCAGAATTAAAAAAAAAAGCAAGCTAGGAAATACTCACCTCTTCACGTAATTTTATCAACTGCAACATGAATGCACAAAAAAAAAAAAAAAGATAAAAAGGAGAGAAATGGCAGGAAAGAAAGATCAGTTGTGTGACAGGATACAGAATTAACATTGACAATTTATCTGTTTACATGTTTAGCATTTAAAAATCACAGACAAACACATTAAAAGAACCTAAACATAGACTACATGCAGAGTTTTTTGAACGAATAAAGATCACTTTCTCACACTGTCACATTAAACAAAGAGAATAGTGTGAAATTCTCTTTTAAAGTACATCTAAGACACCATCATGAAATAAAGGGGAACGGCTTCATAGAAGTCTATATTATAAAGAAAGAAAACAAGTTTACTGTTCCTCTCTTCTAAGAATGTACCACTGAAGAGGTTTTGTATATACAAGTTTTCAGGATGTTTCTCTATTTTGAATCTTGACAACTGATTTCGGATTTTACCTGCAAATGAAAATGATTAATAGCTCATGCTTTTGTCCCAACAAATATTTTAAAAAATAATTATGTTAATTAATATCATACATGGGCCCACTCTAGTAATAGGATTATATTTGGAGGTAACATTATTTTAAAAAGACATGCCAGGAGAGATAATATTTAGGACATAGTATCAAAATATTTCACTGTCCTTAGAAATACTGTGCGTATCAGAGTTAATTTCTAGGATTTGTTTTGCTTAAGAAGCTCCTGCAATCACATGGTGGGGTTTTTTTGTTTTTAATTTTTGAAATTTCTTCATTTTTTAATTTTCTTCATCTTGTAAACCGGGCCATCTCAAAGCCACGAGCTATGAACTCTCTTATTTCATTTGTACTGCAGTCTGTTCTCACTGAACGCAAACCAAAAAAACACTCTTTACTTGTTGGTAAATTCCCTGTGATAATGTTTTAATTCTCCTCTGTAGAATATGTGTTTATTTGCCTTAAATATAACAGATAAAACAAGTTATTTAACTCTTCAGAACTAGAAAATGGATAGAACCATATATCTGGCTCATTCTTTGTGTGTGTGTGTGTGTGTGTGTGAGCACACACGCTGGGTTTGTGTCTATGTTTCACAGTATTCTAAATCAAATATCATTGTGTAGTTGAGATGACTGCCATAGTTTCTGCAATGAATAGAAACTGAAACCTGTGTTGGGAAAGACTATAAACCACGATCGAGGTCTGAAATTTGCATCCTCAGCAATTCGAGGCTACAACTGATAATTTTTAAACATCCAAATATCTGTAACATCTGTTATAACACTTGACATACACAAGCCAATAAATTAAACTATTGCTTTGGGAGAAAATGTGCCATGAATTGCTCACTACGAGTCTCTCTTAAAGTATCATGTTTATTATAGCCCAGTTTTCTCAGTGCTTGATGCTGGTTTTGTCTCCGATTCAAGGAAGACAGTATGCATTCCAGCTTACTGTTATTTTATTTGTTATATGAAAAGTATTTCAAGTACAAAAGAATGAGAACTCAAAATTGTTGTGGATCTTCTATAGAAAGGGTACAGAATCTATTCCATAATGTCTCACAGTGCGTTTAGTGAAAACGGAACTTTTAATATCGCCCTCTCAAAATGCACAGGAAGTCGAAATTATTTTAATTAATATCCTCTCAGCAACCATCCAGTGCCTGTGAGTTTCATCCCGTTTCACGTGAAAGGTTACCGTTCTTCCCAAGAAGAAGTAAAATTTTAAACTAGAACACCTGGTTTATCACATACAGAAATCTTTCTCTTTGCTATCCGAACATCACGGGAGAAAAAGGCAAACATTAATTCTCAGAAAGAGGCGATCTGGGAAATTGATCGCACAGCTATCTTTTCTTTCTGGGGGCACCATTCTTCAGTTGACTATGATACTTAAAGGGCCAAAGTTTAAAACTACTCCTCAGCAATGGAGACCATTTGGAGCATGCCACCCTGCCATAATCAATGAGTGTTTAAAAATGCTACCCATTTGTTTTTTCAATAGGTTCCAAACAAAAAACGTTCTATCTCGTTTGTGCCGCATGGCTGCATTCAAACCCTATGCGGGATTTGTAGCTAAGCTAGGTAATGGGAGGGGTTTTAATCTTCACCCCCCCCCCCCCCCCGCATCCCGTTAGGCTGGGAGTTTTCATTCAAGTAAACAAAAGATGGTCTATTTTTGAAAATTAACGATGCTTAGACTAGACGGAAAGTCATGATTTCGTATTTTATTGAGTTACTAGCTCCATCGCAGGCGACTTGAAAATGTGCCACGCCACCATGTTGAGTTATGATAATCAACATCTTTTTTGAAACAAAGATTTTCCCCCCCAAAGCAGAATTTGATACAAGAGGTAATCTGTTCCTTTGTGGGCTGAAAAAATCTGGTTTACGCTGGTTTGAACCAGTGGAATCTCTTGTGGCTAAGCCTTCTGCTGTGGCTAGAATCAAAACTGCGCTGCGGCGCCCGTGAGGGTTCCTGCGCGCGCGCCTGTGTGTGTGCGGTGCGGCACGTGACCCCCAGAACCACCGATTTTTTTTTTTTTTTAAAGCTGATAACGCCACTGCCGTCTCTGTCCGCATACAGATAACGAATAAATGCTGAACTCTATTAAACGCCCTTTACACATTATCGTGGGTCGAACACACAATTTTCTGAACTTAGGATGACAGTCTATTTATTTTGCTATAAACCCTCAGCACGTAACGAACAGATTTGTGCCTGGTAATGATCTGCTCTGCCAGGGCTATATGAAATGATACCGACCTTCTTTAGATCTTGGGGAATTAAATTGACCGACTTCACCCCCTGGTCTGTAGCTGAAGTTTGACACACTTTATGCACAGCAAGCTCAAATCGGAACTTAAGAGAACGTCGCGTTAAAAAAATTAAGCAATCATATCTGCTAAATATTGCTTTGCCACAAAAATTTCGGCACGTTTAGGAATATCCTACTCCTTAGACATGTATTTGAACCTTCTACTTAGGATTTACTAAAATTTCGTTTACTCACATTTATTCACCAATCAATATAATTTTGCATATGGAAACTGAGAGACCACCAGGGTTCAAAAGTAGAGTCTGGAACATTTCATGTGCCTCATCATCATACTTCACTATGAAGGGGATTAGGGGACTTACCTCTACACGGTTTTCTTTTCCTTTTTTTTTTTTTCCTTTCCTGAGAATGGTTTTCATGACACTAAATCAAGGTAACAAATATTAAAGTTTCCACTCTAAATACAGAACTACATTTCAAAAACTCAGCTCTCTTAAAGAACTAAAATCTTGCCATATGTAATGGAAAACTTGGTATTTTAAAATAATAGGATGATAAAGCCTCAGACAATAGTCCTTGGAAAGCTGATGACCCAACAATACTCGAATGTGCAAAGTAGGTAATTTTGTCCTTTCTTTGTAAATGAGGGATGAGCCATATTTGAGTGCATGAAATGGACAGGAATCAGAAGTGAATTTATACAAAGCAATTAATTTGGAATTAAATGAAATTGTGTACTGTATGAGGGACATTAAAGATGTACTTGAAAAATTCTTAATTGCTGAAATCTTGACATTTCTAATCATGTCAGAAATGTTTATATAAGAGTAAATTAATATACTTTACAGTTAATTGTCAGATTGTGTGTCTAACAGGTTTTAGATGCCTAAGAAAATGCATTATAAATGGCCAGATTGAGAAACAGTATCTATGGCATTCACATTTGTCTGAATCTCTACAAAGAAGCCACTATAGGGAGAATGTGTATGTTGTATCGAAAATAATGAGTCAGTAGTTATTTTACCTATTTTCAACCACTGCTGTAATTATTTTTTTCTTTTTCTGATCTATAATTTTTAAAAATTGAGATACATCCCAATTTCAATGAAACATACATTTTTATTTCATTTTATCTCTAAGTTTTGTCTGTATATTAAAAGCTTATCTTAAATATTACATGGCTACGAAGTTCTGGAAGTCAATTTATCAACAATTAACTTGAAGATAAACTTAGTTGTGGGCAGAAAATATTTTCTTATATAAATTACAGGTAATGCTATCCAGAAAAATAACCCTATCTTCTCAGACCCTGAGCTATAAAACTTAATATAAAGAGCCAACTTAAAATCTTTTCTTCCTTTAAAGAGAGAGCTTCTGTTTTGATTTCATAGTCTGAATGAACAGTGATGCAGAATAGAGTTATTCTCAAGTGACCATTCCTGACTAAGGGATGTGTTTTAGTTTGAGGGATTTAAATTCCTGTATTATGATAAAAAGCCCCAAAACAAAATTTAATCATTTCATTATGGAATAGAAATTTTGTTATAGTTGGCAACAAAATAGCCAAGAAGTTAAATGTAGTCTCTTTGAACTTTCAAACCTAATTCAAATTTTGGACTGAAAAGTTCACATAACTAATAATCTAACAGTTACACTGTCTCATGACTATAATTTATCATATTCTATTTATTGAAGTGACAGCTCCTTACAACTAAACTTCAGGTTCTCCAAGCACATTCAGAATTTGTAAGTTTGATTTATACAAGTCCAGAGGAAATCTCAGCGTAATCACTTTAAAGTGACAGGAATATAATTTGAAAAATTCAGAAAATACGAACTCTATTTCTGCGGAATATTTTTCTTTAGGCATAAAAAAAGTCATACTTATATGTACATGAGGCAAATGTTTTAGGCACATAAAATGTCCATTAAGAGAAGTGAACATGCTTAAAAAAAAAAAAAAAAAAGGATGCCTGTCAGAGTACTACAACATCTATTAGAATAAAGGAGTCTGAGTTAGACAGGAACACCCCTTCCTTTCTGTTTCCTCTATATTAAGCAGTAGTTTCAAATGAAGGAAAGATCTATAGCTTTCTAGAGAACTGACATGGGAACTATGCATTCACTTTTTTTGCAAAAAGAGAATGCTCTTTTAAAAAAAGAGCTTTTTTTTTTGCAGTAAAGATATGAAATAAAATTATGATTCATTCAGGAGATGTGAACAATCTAAATCTCACTTAAAATAGGAAACAATATTTTTTTCTCTCATCCTCATGTTATTTAATTTATTATGAGTAAAACCCTTCATCCCACCACCCTTTTATGTTTGATGTGTTCCTTAATTTTTTTTCTCTTAGCTGTTCTCACATTTCAAACAGGGAAGCTGAAATCCCAAGTCAAATCTTAACGTGTTTACATGTCTAAACTCCAGCTGATAACATCCAAATAGTGGATGAGGTGAGATCTTTCCAAAAACAAATACAGTCAGCTCAGTGATTCTACTCCCCCCTCCTTTTTTTGGGAGGATGAATGGGGGCCTTAATCACATAAGCAACATTCCATTTACAATATTAACATTAGAGTAGATAGTAATATAGTTCCAGCATATGTAGAGGTGTAATATAATCTATTTGAAAAGGTAAGTATAATTATGCAAGTTTCATAATGTGTATTAATATATTAAGTTTTACTATCTTATTAAAATTTTGGTTTGCTCAATGAATGATTTATGTTCATTTTTATTTAGGCAGAGTAGACACCTTTACAATACTTGCCAAAGGAATATTAATAAACACGTTCAGGTCTCGCTTCTGAAGTTCCCATCATTTATTTTCTCTAAAAGTGTCAAAGGGAGTAAGTCACTAGGGTTGTTTGAGACACTTTAAAAGTCATCTCTACGCTGAGGTTCTCAAAACATTTTTTTTTAAGTTATATACATTATCTACAAGAATTAATGAAGTCCGCAGTATTAATTCAGATAACGAAGTGGGACATTAATTAGACTCATGACACTGCTGTGTGAGCCAATGAGAACTGACAGCCAGGTTGTAAGGGCATTTTAAGAAGAAATTGTATCTTATTTTTTGCCTCTGCAGATCTTAAACTGGAGAAAGACTTTTCCTATTATTATTATTTGACAGAGGCAGGACCTCTATCTGAGTATCTAAGTTCCACACTGGTGCTCACAATTTGCATTTTGGTGAATGTATTTTAAGAAGCTCCACAATAGGAGACTGAGCTGCCCTGTTGAATTTTGAAAGCTTACTTTCATTTGTTTTGCTGCAAGTGTTGATTTAATTATACTGCATTATTATCAAAGCTGCATTATGTACTTTTTTATTCCTTTTACATGTGTTTGAGGTGAAGACCTTGGCTTTGTCTGCAAACAGTGTGTTTCAAGTTATTCCTTAAGTACTAAATAATAAAGAAAAGAGAAGAAAAGATTTTTTTAAAAGATAGCAGACAGTGATCACAAGGTAAAGGGTTAAATGTAAGATCTCCAAGAAACATTTTGAAGTTGATTAAGACTCCAGCTTTGCATTAAACAGTATCGCTTCCACATGAGTTGCTGCTAATACTGTTAAGGAGCAGCTTGAGAGCCCAGTGTGCCGGTGACCTCCTTCACCCTCCAGCCACCCACCGGGCCTTCCTGATTAGCATTCTACCTGGTTCTCTGAGGAATTCCCATCATCCCCTAGGAGCTCATTCCGTACTTCGTCACTGTAGGCAATCCGTGACCTTTTCTATAAAACAAAACAAAAAGGGAGAGAGCGAGATGAACATTAGAAAGTAAAGGCTTCGGAGCATTACTGGTATCAAGGCTGATCATCTCAAACCTCGAGAGCCCCCTAATGGAAACCTATTTGCTAAGATCTGCAAACCAAAGTTGTGTAAAGTTCTTGAACTTGAGAAGTTTAATGTAAATTAGAAGTTTTTCACATGCCGGTAATGAAAGAAAAATTCTGCATTGTGTAAGTACTCCATTAATATTCACAAGTGGATCAGAACTGGGATGTTATTCCATACGTAGTCATTCATATAAGACTACTACACTGAAGGAAAGACAGCGATATAAGCCGTCTATTGGCAAAACTCACCAGATTGTAATTAAAACAAGTGTATATGGGGGTCTTTAAAACTGTGGCAGGAAGTGAACTTTATAATCTAGGTCTTTTAAAATCTCTAATTCTAGGATACTATTATGACTCCAACCATACACCAGAATGCCTCGACAATAGTTCATCTGTATTTCCTGAATTGTTGTGATGTTACTAGCCAGAAAGAGATGGAGTTTAAAAGTCCATCCCATTTCCAAAGAATAACTTAAATGATCCCGAGCCCTCCTCAAATAATGGCCGAAGGAAAAGTAATGTGTGTGTCTGTGTGTGTCTGTGTGTGTGTGTGTGAACAAATTAAATTTCCCAACCCCAATAAGTAAAGGCAAGTGGGCTGAGTCAACTGTTCTCAGTCTTGGTAAATAAAGACAAGTGGGCTATGAGTCAACATTTCTTTTTTTTTTTTTTTTAAGATTTCATTTATCTACTTGACAGACAGAGATCACAAGTAGGCAGAGAGGCAGGCAGAGAGATAGAGGAAGGGAAGCAGGCTCTCCACTGAGCAGAGAGCCCGATGCGGGGCTCGATCCCAGGACGCTGGGATCATGACCTGAGCCGAAGGCAGAGGCTTTAACCCACTGAGCCACCCAGGTGCCCCATGAGTCAACATTTCACTCAATGAAATTTTGTTTTATAAGAAATCAACCTTGACCTATAAAGCCAGAGGGACATGTGTCTATACCCAATTTATGAATTATCTAAATGGACACACATCTGGACAAGCTAAAAGTCTCTGAAAGTTAGTTGGGAAGCTGGAGTGCCATCCTCAGATCCTCCTTCAGCATCACACTTCCAGATCCAAATGCAGATCTACAGGTTACTTTGCTGCCTTTTCTGCTTCTGAACAAAGCAAAAAAGAATCAATTTAAAAACGGCAGCTGGGAAATAGTAATCTTTTCCCATTTGCAGGCTACAGTTTAGGCTTTAAAATTTCGTACTTACTCAACTATGATCCGAAAAATTATTATAGTTTAAAAAGGACTATTCATAATCCTTGAGCAGAAGTCAACAAGGCTTTTAATCAGATTTTTATACTAGTAAGTTATACTGCTTTGCAACATACAGATCATGATATGTTAAATGTGAAATCATATTAGAATTTAAAAGGACCTTTAACAAGAAAACCCAATAGATTTTGAATCATGTTAAAGTTGCAGCCTTTCTCAATTGGGGTTCCTTATCTGAGTCACAAAATGGAAAATTATTTTAATGACCATTTTTTCAATCTATCAAGGATGGTACATAAGAAAGACTTTAGTTCATCACATCGAATAGAAGCCTAAGGGCACTAGGGCTCAACTCTCTGGCAGAACCTAGTTGAAAAGGCTGACTGGAGTGTAAATAGAAATAAACAAAACTAGACAGCCCTTTATTTTACTTTATTTTTTTAGAAAAACAAATCATTCTCATGGAATTTCTAAAGACCACTTTGGTTAAAATGAAACCAGAACCTGTACTCATTCTATCACACAAAATTTCCTCCCCATTTTATTACCCTCTGAATACACTCAGGAAAAAGATGCAAACTGCAGGATGTTTCAGTAGAAACATTGATGGCATCTCTTCTTCGCCCTGAGTCTCTACCCCAAGCCCCCTTCTTTGTTGCAAGTTTATCTCCTGTACCTTAGCAAATGCAGTAAGTCTGTAAATAGATAAATAAAACCAACAATGTTGCAGAAGACAAAGTTGCAAAGTTAAGTCATTGCAAAGTTAAGTCATCAGGTCATCTGTATCAGATGTCTTAACAAATCAGGAGTGAACCAACTCATTCAGTTGTGAACATGCCAGACTTCTTACCACCACAGACAGCACAGCACGTATTAAGCCTGCTTCTCGTATTGTATTTGCTGAAGCTACTATTAATTATTCCTATAGTCTTCATACAGAATTACTACACTGCAAGGTCAGTATACCTCACGGCCTTACAACACTATTTAGATCAAGCCAAACCTTTCTTTTACCCATTTGGAGATCCCCACTACAGTAGTTTCAAACTACCTAAGCCAAAGTATTTTACAGCATTAAAGGAAATGAGAACCTTTAAACAGGCTGCGGTATCAGAGCTGCCTTTTTAATTATTCATTTCATCACTATGGGGGACTAAAACATTCCACAGTATGCAAGAATATCATATGGAGATTGTTTTTGTTTTTCCCCCTTTCACCAAAATACCAACAAATTGGCATAGATTGTTCAATTACATTATATTCTTATTTTGATTTACTAAACTTCAAAAGAAGAAGAAAATTATAAACACGTATCCCTAAATATCTAATCTTGTTTTGGTGAGAATCCATTGCTTTTGAAAACCAGCAATTAAGAGTATACATGCTTAGCAACAGAAGAGAACTAAGGATTTATCCACAGGTGAAGGGTGCTCCCTATAAATGTCAGTCTTTACTATTGGGATGGTAAAAACTGGTCACTTGGATGGCTTTCTGGATGTAATTAAGCAAATGATATGTTGAGTTTATAAAATGTTCTCTGATTAAACTTGTCTTAAAGAATAAAAAAAAACCACCCTCTTTTCAAGTATCAGAGATAGTTCCTCTTGAAACTGACACAACTGATGCAGAAAACTGAACTCTTTACACTGGAGTATCATTTCACAATTTAAAAAAATCGAGACTTTGTTTTATTAAGAGTTATATTTAAATACTTGACATTGGTATTTTCTCCTAATTTTTTTGTGGTTTGAAATTTTAAGTAAGCTGATTGTAATCAGCTATAATTTAGCCTGTAGGATCATCCCTAAACTGACTGAATTCCAAAGAAGGCAAATTCCTTTGAATGACAAACTGCTTATTTTATTGATAATTTCCCCCTAAAACATCAATAAATAATTTTACCTTTTGTGGAATTTTTAATAACCTCACTCTCCATTATTAAGTGCTCTGTATATTTTAATTCAGATGACTCAACGTTAATAAAGCTGAAACATCGACTGTATCTTGATAAACTAAAATATTTTTACTTTATTATCAACTGTATAAAATCTGTACTTTAGCCAAATGCAAGCATGAGAATTTGAGCTGGAAATGTCACACACTCAGCTACAGTTTGAAGGAACCCAATTCATAATGCATTTTATAAATAGTTAATGACTTCTATACATAAGCTAACCAGGCAAATCAAGAAATTGTCAACATTTTTAGTCTTAGTTGTCAGTTACCACTGTCTACTGGTGCTTTCTATGTGGCTTCTGGAGAAGACAGAAGCTCTATGCAGTTTGTAATCTATTGCAATTTCAGATCTGTACTATAAGGGTGGAAAGCTTCAAGTGACAATATTTGCCACACACACACACATGCACATACACACACACACGGTTAAATACAAGAGCATTTCTCACTTTTAGTTGTGTGTTTGTATAAAGCTTATTCCCTCTAACTTACACTAAACTTAGGTGGACTAGACACAGTTGGGCAGAAAAATCTGTAGACCATATATGAACTATAGAAAGAGTATGGCAAATTAACAAGGTGACTGTCATCCCTAAAAAGTTAGACACACAAAGTTTCGATGGCTGTTTTAAACTGATGACAAAAGTGAGTCCTTCGTTGTGAAAGTGAGGATTTCGGATTCTAAGCGGTTTTCACTATTATACAGATACTGATTGGCTGATTTTGCACACCGATTGGCTGATTTTCTTAAAGTCAAATTCAAACAGATACACTTGCCCAATTCTGTCTGGAAATTTGGCTTGAAACAATCTGTCTACTTGACCCAAGTCTTAATATTTCCCAACTGAACTGAATATGTTTCTGGAGAGGCACTGCTAGACTACAAACAAAATGAATTAACTTAGCTGAAACTAATTAAGAACTGTGATCTGTGGTGCAGCCTTCTATACCATTCTACATGTGAAACAGGGTACACATAGCCAGAATGAGGAGTCTACAACCCACCACTCGCATAAGCATAACAATGCAGTTGGTTTATTACTAAAGCATATATGAGAATTTAATTTCCACAGCGTGCACATGGCAAAGCAATTGCTTAAATTGCCTCACCTGGGAATTTAATACAATGTTATCATCAGACCAGCCACATTGTAAATAGATTTATAATGCTTTCCATGTGCTGCACTCTGTTGCATATGAATTAAGTAATGATCTGGTATTACAATAAAATCAGCTAGTTCCCACACCTGGCAGACAGGATATTTCACTAAATTAATACCTATACAGCTACATCACAAGGCAGGGGAGAGAAAACCATCTCTGAGGCATTTGACTTGAGCTTTACATGGGAGGCAAACACTCCATGGCTATGTAGAATGTCACTATGTTGAATGGGCTGCTCAAGACAATCTGTTTCTAACATCTGTATCACAGAATTAAGACTTTCTCATTCCCATTCAATTTTGGCCTAATTTTCTTCATTCAGTACTTTAATTACTAATCAGCAATCCACAACATTCACAAACACTAAGAAAGCCCTTTATTCTAATCTACATGCTGCAGACAGCCAAATAATTGATACAAAGTGCAACATGGTTTTGGTAAGTAATGAAAGAACTGCTTGTCCTACTCCTAATCAAATTGGTCTATAGAAGAAATAGTTAATAGATTTCTCCATAGGTCTAAAACAAATTACCCAGTCTGGCCAGACTTTTCCATTGCTTCTACCATGTCTTTCAATCTCCATATATTTAATAATGCCCAAAGTTACCAGGTGACTAGAAATTGTTATGTTTTCATAGCCAAAGAATTTAACTGCTCCTGTTACAGTTAACACTTAGGGATATCTTACAGAACACCATGAAATTATATTTATTAGCTAGTCATATAATTGCTGGCATTCATTTCTTACTGAATTCTAGCTGGTTTGAATTAAATAATATCATACTTCTATAGTGCCCAGATGGCATTTTCTAAAATGCATCTATCTTTGTCACAAAGCATTCCATTTTTAAACTCACTTCTATTTCCCCATGACCAATTTCAGCTTTTCAAACACACTCCACCCCTGACCCAGGACTTTAAAAAGCTCATCAATCCAGGACAGGAAACTTACATTTTGGAGGAAAAAAATAAAAAGGAAGTTACGAAATTTTGTTCATCACTGTGTTCTCTGTACCACATTAATTTCTAGCAAAAAAAAAAAAAATAAGATTAAAACACACCATGCTACATGATTTAGGTAAAGGCAAAATATAGTGTTAGGTAAATGTTAAATCCTTGGAAAGAAGTTAGGATGAAAAAAGTGCAGGGCACTGAGCAAAAGGAACAGAGATAACATTTCAGTATGTGATCTTGGTCAAATTAAGTATTCTGAGTGTCACTTTCTTCAATATCTAAAATAGCAACAATATTTATTTCTTGGGGCTGTTATATGAATTTAAATACTATAAACATAATACTTTGGATGTGATAACCTTGCAAAAGACATTCAGCTAAATATTAGTTGGTAATATTGGAAAGGATACAATAAAACCTGTACACATATAGGGCTGAGAGTATAAATTAATGTACCTTCCATAGAAAATGAGGTACCAATATATGCCAAAAGTAATCTTAAAAAGCTCATATTATTTAACTCAGTAAAGTCTACTACATTGTTTTGCCCAATTTCTTATTCTGTGGTGCTACCATTTTTGGATGACTTTCAGTAGGAAAAACTTTACTGCATTTCTTTAATGTTATCAGAGAAAGTAGGTTCCAGTCTGTTTCTTGTAAGTAATCATTCCACTAAACATAGCTTGCTCCTGCTCAAGAGACTGTTTAGAGTTAAAGGTCAAGCTCATTCCTTGGAAAATGCACATGCCACATGTCACCAATATTGTAACATTCATAAAGGGAAAGCATACTTTCTATCTATCATAAACTCATGACCAACGGGCCATATGCAAGCCACCAGAGAGAAAATACTAGGACGCCCTGCTGCTAGGCTACCAACAGTTGGCAAAGCAGGTCAACATGAGAACACTGAAAAGAATCCATTGTAATACCAGGAAATGATATTTAAATTTTTTTGAAGGAAAATAATGTCTTTCTATCATAATCACTTTCATTACTTTTGCTTATACTTTCAAAACATTTTACATGTTTGAAGTAGATATTTATGTTTTGGCTGTAAACAATGAGCTAGATTATACTACACTTCTATTTTTAAAATTTTATCTATACTATCACATGTGACTATTTATATGCATATAATGAAGTTTTATATATATACATACACACACACACACACACACAACACAGAGGCTCATGCAAACCCATATGCAATCCATATGGAATAAGAAGTCTATTTGAGCTTCACAATGCTAGAATAGACCTTTATTTATACTAGGAACTCTGACTACATTGCTGCTACATCATTTAACGATTTGCAAAACAGAGAGCCCAGAAATCATGTAACTGTACTTCTTCATTTCCTCCTCCAGCAATTCTAAACTTCAGCCTAAAATTTAAGTTTAGCATTGGTGTTTCAAAACGCACTGTGAGCTAGTATCGTGGCGTCGCTTGCATATGCTTGTGGTTTATGACTTTCACATTGCTTTTGAACACAGTGTGGCTGTGTCTTAAATCATGTTAGCTTGTCAATCAATAATTAAGTTACTTCATTCAGAAAATCAGCTCATAATAGAATGCCCAGATATTGTTGTCAACATCTGGAACAGTGTTGTTTTCAGTCAACAAAATCTAATTCTTTGAAATCTTTCTGAATATAAAATAAAATAACTCTATAGATTACACTTGAAATAATCAAAATGTAAAAATGTTTATTGTTTTGTTTGACAATAATAACATATACATACCCTATGTACTCCTACTGGAAAAATGATACTCTGATAGATGAATGCTATATAACAGATGCTTTATTTGTATTTTTAAAAGAACTACTGAAATACTGTACACGAATTACATAATTAAGTTGTATGCAGGTATCCTCATGTAATCTGCCTAGCATCAGGAAGGAAAAGCAATCATTCATGGAAAATCTGTCCATAGCCATAATTTCATGTGATCTAGATATCCAAGAGCAAATGATCTCAGTGATTCTGTAACTGACTCTGAGCTATCTCAAAAAGAACAGAACTGACATAAGGCAACATCTAGACCAGCCTTTCACATTTAGAGATGAAGAGTTCTAAGCCAGATGAGTGATCTCCCCAAGGCTGCACACTTGGGAAAGACTAGGCAGAAGAAGGATGGAATCTGTTTCCCAACATCAGTGCTCTATTTACTTAACCACGTCACCTTTCATTTTACCAAACCACCATGGCAGGCTGGGGCCGTCCTACTGCTCCGTCCCCAAAGCAGGCTTGGCTGCACCATTCACCTGGTTCTAGGAATTTATCATCAACTATAAATTTGATTAGTCTACAGATTTTATTTCTTGTCACTCTCTTCCAAAATAAACAGACAAAAAACAAGCCTTTACTTATACATTGTTGTCAACATCTGGAATCTTGACAATAATAAAACTGGAAGTTCATGGGTGATGAATGCTTAAGGCAGAATGTTTTATATCATAGAATAAAACGTCTGATCTGAGGGTGAGTCACAACCACACTTACGGGTGTAACTTAGATATGTTTCAAGATTAATCTTCAAAGGCTCTGCCATAAAGCACCAATAATCTACCCACATGGCGGGAGAGAAGCCGCACTGGTTATTAAGATGGGTTAAGAACTGCCTTCTTGCCCATGGGATCTGGTGACTCCCTATATACTTACTCTACAATTTCAGATTGGAACCAGCCATCTCATTGGCAAACAATGTTTACAGTATTTTTCCCCCTAATACTTGCTTTTGAATGCACATTGTGACAGATCCCTTATTGTAGTATGTGCTGTGTTATAGTGAGGTTATAGTTCTTATAGTTCAGGGATGCCTTTTAATACTTTATGAATATAGCCAATAAAACTGTGATGCTTAGGCAGTAAGACTAAGTTCTTTGAGCCTGAATTCTCTATGGAAACATTCTGAAGATTACTTCCCCAGCCGGGTGACCCCAAACTATAACATATAATAACTATAAATATTCATACCTGATTCACAAATATGTTCTTCCTATAAGACTCTCTACCTTCGGCTAAAGAGAATAAAATCCTGCCTACTCAGGGGTTTTGCTTCATCAGTTAAATGTTGTTTCTTTCATATCATCACTGTATCACTTTCTACTGGTTCTTTCCTTGAAGGACATAAACATTCTCAACTATACTAGCTTTATATATTTCAAAATGTTATTTCAGCCCATACTATACTGCCCAGCCAATGCCCAACCCCTCTTTATCCTTCTTTTCCTGGCCAAGCTTTTTTGAATGGGTATTCCAGGAACATTAACCTCACTTACTCATACCCCCGCCACTTCTCAATTTAAAACAAACTTGATGCTTTCCTGTCACGCCACAGGACTCCTCAGGATTACCAGTATCTCCCTAGTTAACAAAATCATTGCCATGTTTTCTAAGTAAACTTTTGGAAGTTTTAGAATAGTTAAAGATTTACTAAAAAGTTACAAAGATAGTAGAGTCCCCATGTAACCCACACTTAGGTTCCCCTATTAACACTTTACATTAGTATGGTACATTTGTCACAGTTAATGAATCAACAGTCCATTATTACACATTATTATTAACTAAAGTACATACTTTTTCCAGGTTTCCTTAATACTTAATGCTCTTTTTCTGTTCCAGATGCCATCCAGGATTCCATGTTACATTTACTAGTCATCTATTCTTAGGTTCCTCTTGGCTGTGACAATTTCTCAGACTTTCCTTATTTTTGATGATTTTGAAAGTTTTGAAGAAGACTGGTCAGGTGTTTTTGGAGCATGTCCCTCAGCTGGGATCTGTCTGATGTTCTTCTACTGACTAGACTGCAGTAATATGTTTTTTGGAGGAAGACCAAAGAGGTAAAATGCCATTTTCATCAGATCATATCCAAGGTACATACTATCAACATGACCTATCACTATTGATGTTGACCTTGGTACGTAGCTTGAGGTAGTGTTCATCATGTTTCTCCACTGAAAAGCTACTCTTTACCCCCTTCTGTACTGTACTTACTATGTGCAGCCCACATTTAAGAAGTGAGTAGTTATGCTCTATCTCTTCCAGGGAGGAGTATCTTCATAAGTCATTTGGCATTCTTCTACACAAAAGAAGTCTACTCCATCATTATCCAATCATTTACTGATATCTGTATGGACTTAAGGATATTTATTTTATACTTTGACTTATAGTCTTAATACTATATCATTAATTTTGTTGCTCAGATTGTACCAACTTTGGCTCCAATGGCAACCTTTCAGTCCTCTTCTCATTTGATCTCTTGATAGCATTTGACATCATTGCCCACTTTCTCCTTAGCAGTTACTGCACCATCCTCCTTAGGAATTCCTCCCAACCTCTGGTCTCTCCTTCTCAGTCTTCTTCATTATAACTTCAGTCTCAGTCTGACTGGGTCTTCATCCTAGACCTCTTCTCACTCATTTGAATGATCTTATTTTTACTCACTGTTCTAACTACCAACTAGAAGTTGGCAAAGACATGCTTTTTGTATATTATTCTTACAAATCTAATTCTTACTGGGTGCCTTAGAAAACCTGAAGGCATCTTAGACTTAACACAGACTTAGTGGGGCATTTTCTTTCTCTCTTTATACGGCTCTTCCTTCTGTTTTCCCTAGTTGGATGTATTGTTTTACCATGCATAGTCTCCCAGATAAAAATCTAAAAATTGTTTCCAAATCCAATACATCACCAAGAACTATGGATTTTTTCTTTTTTCAGAAGAGCTACAACTGGGCCTCTTGGCCATATTTCCAGGATGACTATTACCTTATGAACTAGTCCCAATTCTTTTCCTATAACTGTTGCTATCACATATTTCATCCCTCTTTTTATATATGAATTATATTTGAGAGATACCCGTATGGTGAGCCTGACATGTTTTAAGGCAGAGGTTAGCCAAAAAGTACAAATTCTCAGTTCATCTTAGGAAGTAAAGGAGACCCCTTCAAACCAATCTCAGAATATCAAAGCCCCAAAGGAATCACTGTGTAAAGATACAACTTATTTTGGAATAGGAAAATAGAAATAGTTAAAATAGAAAGCAAATACATTTGACAAAAGCCAATGTGGGTATACCCTGTTTTTGGAAGATACACATTATGCCCTCCACTTACGGGCCTACATCAGTACCTGTTTTTGCTAATGGGAAATCTGAAGAGGATTTTTGCTTTTATTAAAAAAAAAGGTGAAAAGTGAAAATAACATTCCACATTTGTTTTTCAGTGAGCTACTGGGGAGGGAGCTCCCTCCCTGAGTGGTGGAAGGGGCCCCACTCAGCTCCTTCCCCAGGAACAGCACACAGCATCTCAGCATCAGGCTGCCAGAGTTCTGAACTGGGGTTGTAAGCATCTGTGCTTTATCTCCATTTATTTTGTGTATCCATTAGTGAGCTCTTTCCTAAGGTATCAGAAAAGCTTAAGACAGGTTGTTCTTTGGGCCTGGGGATGTTTAAAAAAAAAAAAATCTTTCCATATAACAATGATCATTGTTTCTTTGCTTTATGTTATTTCGGCTTATGGATGGTTTCATAGGAACACTCCGCTTCCTGATAGTGGGGGAAACCTAGATACTACGGGAAAATGCTAAGCAACAGACCTCTCTCCAACTTTATAAGTCAATACCACATTTCCCTTTAATTTCAAATAGAGGCATATCTCATATGAGCTATTTTTTTTGTTCTCCTAAGTCAGATATTCCCATTTTTTTTATTATGTAGATACTAAAAGACCACCATTTCAAACGAGACGATGTGCATGCATATTTCTTCTTTGTTTGTCTGATTTGTGTAGCTCAGGAATATGGATTACTTCTGTTATCTGCACGAAGAAGCTCTGCTACAAGCCTGGCATTCAGTTTGCTTTTATCTCTGAGACCCCAAATTGTACCGTTAGGCAACAGAGGGCACTTATCTAGATTGAACTGTCATACAAATAGATTTTTGTCAGCCATTCAATTTGTATTGGGGAACACGCCAACAAAAACAAAACCTGGCAATTTAAAACAACAAACCTATCCTCTCCTGACAGGAACAAATTGCTGTATTTCAAATGAGTAAGAATTTACTATAGATCGCACATCCTGCATGTGGGTGCTATGGAAAGAAAAATATTCTCGAAACTAGTTCTGTCTAGTTTTTCTGGCAGTGGTCTAACATAAAGCAAACACGCAGTCTACATAATACTAATAAGCACACAAGGAAAAAAAACACTAACAGGAATTACATGTTATCAGAGGACAATGAGGCTTTCTGATAAAATTCTGGGTCAAAATTCAGTGGCTACATGAAGAAGGCAACATTGTGCTGCATTTTTACTTTGTTCTCTGAACTCTGGTCCTTCCAGGAATACAGGTGGTACCTGTGCCCACAAAAATCTCAGTTGGAGTAGTAACACCATCATTCCCCCTGGCCTAACTTGATTCTGGCTCTGTGTTTTCCACAGCCACTGAAAACTTTAGAGAAATGACTTCACCATAGTTATACCCCTTCCATATCTCAGGCCATTTGAAAAATACTCAGTGTTCATCTATTCGAAGTTGGTTTTAACCTCAGACAGTAAAGATATTGATAAATTAATCAGTAAAAACACAGCAATAAAATTTTCAAACTTGAAAATAATTTCAATCTGTCCATCAGTATGTTTAACTCTCTCCTATTATTTTTGTCTGATTTGAATCTCATTCTCTTTTTTATAGGCTCCATCTTCATTCTGAACTTATGCAGCTACTCCTTCATTGAGGTACTGGGTATCAGATCTTCAGATTTTATTAAGGGACAATCTGAAAAAATAATATACTCCAGACACAACGCATGAAAGGCCCTCATGAATGGTAGTTAAAATAGGTAACAGGACAAAAACACGGTGAAATATAATAGTTCAAGTTGCCTCTACATTTCAGTAAATAATAGAGCTATCTGAGAAAAAACATTTTTACCTTGAAGAAAGGTATAAAATTACATTATTTTAACATCAACAGAGGCATGATGAATGCAACTTATTTTCAAATGGTTCAGAACACAGGCATGTATGTAGAGAGTAAAACATCAGTAGAGAAAGCATGCACAGATGACAGAGCAAATGGAACAAAATGCTAACAAGTAAATCTAGCCAAAGAATATATGGATGGCATGCCTGGGTGGCTTAGTCATTTAAGCGTCTGCCTTCGGCTCAGGTCATGATCCCAGGGTTCTGGGATAGAATTGGACTCCCCGCTCAGCGGGGAGTCTGCTTCTCCCTCTACCCTTCCCCCCTGCTTATGATCACTGTCACTCTATCTTACTCAAATAAATAAATAAAATCTTAAAAAAAAGAATGTTTGTATGTATGTTCTTTGTACTATTCTTCAAACTTTTCTGAAAGTTCAGGATTATTTCCAAATAAAAAGTTTAAAATGATTAAAAAGTGTGAAAAGATTAGTGAGGGAAGAAGGTGGAAGCTTTTCATAAGCTATTTTTCTACAATTAGTTAATGTCTGAGAAACAAATCCTTGATTAGATAATCATTCTTGTTAATCAAAAATATGAGACCATTCCTCAAAATGGTCAAAATCAGAAACTGAAACTGTTAATTTTTACCATTTATGATGGGGTTTCCCATTTTTTTCAGTAAAAATACATAACTTTATTTGCTAGTTTTTTTTTTAAGATTTAATTAATTAATTAATTAATTAATTTTTGACAGAGAGCAGAAAAGACTGTTAGAGAAAGCACAAGCAGGGGGAGCAGCAGAGGGAGAGGGAGAAGCAGGCTCCCCATGGAGCAGGGATTCAAGGCTCCATCCCAGGACCCTCAGATCATGACCTGAGCAGAAGACAGACACTTAACCAACTGAGCCACCCAGGCATCCCTTATTTGCTAGTTTCAAATTAGCAACATAGTTTTCTTTTTGTAGTTCAGTTATTAGAATGGACTCAATCTAAATCATCCATGGTTGGGGCACCTGGGTGGTTCAGTCAGTTTGGCAGGTAAGCATCTGCCTTTGGCTCAGGTCATGATCTGGGGGTCCTGGGATTGAGCCTCCATGTCTGGCTCCCTTCTCAGTGGGGAGTCTGCTTATCCTTTTCCCTCTGTCCCTCCATCCCCAGTTCATGCTTGCTCTCTCTCTCTCTCTCTTTCTGAAATGAATAAAATCTTAAAAAATATAAATCATCCATGGTCAGTGAAGTTCAAAGTTATCAGATTAATAATAACAGAATATTATCCACCATTTAAAATGGTTTGGCAATAAAGTCTAATTGTTTTTTCCTTCATTTCATTTCAAATTAGAAGTTCTGAGGACACTAATTCTAAATTAGGTTGCTTAATAGATAGTAAGAAATGATTTATCATTATTATTTCTTTTAACAAAAACACCTAGAGGATCCTAATACAAATCTCACTGGAGTATTTGCACTAACTACAGACCTTCTACCATGCTCTTAGGTCATTCTCTAATGTTCTTGAAGAGAACCCACATTCTCAGATAGTTAGACATGTGCCGGCTAGACTTTGACTTGACTTTGCAACCAAGGTATTGCTGATCTAATTTTGAATGTGGACATTCAGTCCCCTTGGACAGGGACTGAGTGCAATTCTATTCTCTGAAAAGAACGCAGCCAATTTTGGTGCTCTATAAATATGCAATCATAATAGAACCTTAGGGCTAGAAGGGACCTTGAGAGGTCCTCCAGTCTTCCTCGTTCCCTCACATCATCCTACACTAAACGTTTCTTATAAAAACCTATGGAAGGAGGTCCCTCAATTTTCACAAATGAGGTTTACCAACGGTCACTGGTTACTGGCAGGAACTATTTCCCTACATTAACCTCAAATGTATGGCATTATAGTTACACATACAGTACAGACCAATAACACCTGCTGACCACACTTGGCAGAGTAGTTCTTCACAGATTTGAAGACACTTAAAAACTCCACAACTTTCCATCACGGAAAATGATCCCAGGACCTTTCCTTATCTGTCTAATTTTCCAAGTGTTAATCATCTGAGGGGCCCACTCCAGAATTTTCTCTGTTATTTTTAGGAATGGTAGCCCCAACTGCACTCAGAGGTGGACATTAGTAGACTCTTCCAAAATCTAAATGAATCATTGTGTACCTGACCTTATTCATGATATGTAAAGCTGTGGAGATCCTTTTTTTCTCTCTCTCTCTCTCTCTCTCTCTTTTATTCCTTATTTCTGCTCTGAATACATTTAATGTTCTTTACACACATTAATTTTTATCTGAGTTTTGGGGCTAGTTTCTATTACTCTTTTTTTCTGGTCCTTTGAAGAAACAATATGTTAAATCAGAGAGAACTCCAATTTGGGCATCTATCTGATGAACCTGGATTCAAATCCCAGCTTTGTCCTTTTCTAGTTGTGATTACTAAGCAAGTTTTTGAATCCCTGTGTACCTCAGGTCTAATTAAGATAAAGTTTATGAGACAGCTAGGATAGTGTTGAACATGTACTAGAAATTAAAGAAAAATCACTGCTTTGATAATAATAATTATTATTGAGAATGCCAGCAAGTCTCTTTCTCCAGTGTCTCAAACTCTGGGTTTGCTGCCTCAGCTCTTTAATATGACCTCACACACCTATGGCCCAACACGGCCGTGTCAGTTCTGCTCCCAGTCATCACCTGAACTTCTGATATAAAGACCTGATTACCATTCCAATCCAGTTCCTTCTGGCTCTAGAGACTCAATTTTGCCTCATATTTTTGGCTTTTTTTCCTTTTGACTCTTTGTTACTTAAGTTCCTCCGCTTTGAGCCTAAATGTTTTCTGAGCCTTTACATTCCAATTCACTCTTCTGCTCTGTCTCTAGAAGAGAAAATACCTGTCTCTGTCATCCCAAGCTCTAAAAGGAATTCAGGCAGTAATACAAGATAGAAGCTTCAAAGATAATGTGCTTCATTATCAGCACATTATTTAACAGTATGAGTTGAACTAACTATGATTTAAATCCCAGTTTTGCTATTTATTATCTGCATGGCTGAAGAGAGGGTGTTTATCCTTTCCAAGTCTCTGTATGTACATCTGCATAAGAAAAATAAAGATACTTTGTTGTAATAATTACATGGGACTTGCAATAAGAACACTACTGCAGAAGTTAACAGGTTCCCTCTAAGTCATCATTTTCCCTCTCCTTCCCCTCTGGGGTGCGGTGGGTGGGTGAGAAACAAGAACAAATATATTCCGAATTCTATGCTTGGCAAAACTAGAAACCAGATATTCATGGATCCCCAAATACGTGAGGAGCTGTCCAAAAGTAGATAAGATCATGCAGAGCTACTTGGTAGAGGGTGAGAAAATGCATGAAGGTTAAGAGGTCTCAGTGAGAGCTGAGCTCAACAGGCACCAGCCAAAATACACCTCTTCAAGGTGGGAGACTCATTCTGATGCATAAAATCCGTATGCTTTGTTTGAAACAATGAATGTGGGGACAGGTGTTAAGTGGCCACTGGCAGAAGCTTTCCTAGACATAGTTTGTCCAAAGAAGCAGAAGAGGCAGTGGTAAATAAAGAATAACACAGGACTTTGGTTCCTTATAGAATATAGAAGGTTACAAGAGACTATTGCCTTCACCTCAACAAACAATGCAACCTGGAGAAGCGACAAAATCATCATTTTTAAAACCTGAAAGAGAGCTGATGGCACAAAGACACCCAAGTGAAACATTCCAGAAAATCCATGAGCATTCCATAATAAAGAAGAGGCCCATGGCTATTCTCATTCCTGGAGGAGTAGAACAAGCCTCTGCAGATATAGGTAAAAAGAAACCGGCCAAACTTCTAACAAACCTTTAGAGTCTGCATCAGTGCTGGCATAATACATTAGGATTTGAACAAACCTGAGCCACAGAGTGAGGTATGAGGTTCACTAACCAACTAAGGTTCACTAACATACTTGGCAATTGTAGGCTAGGGATGGGGCAAGATAGCTGATAGAAACCTATCTGAGGCATTCCACCATTTCAGCCACTGAAGGTTGGAGTAAGAGAGGGGAACAGGAGTGATGAGAGAAAAATGCTCTGAGGCATTCTGGGTCTTCAAAGAGTGTAAGCCCACTAATTTCCCAAGGCTTAGCTTTAGTGGAGCAGAGAGAAACCTCCAAAGGTATAGAAAGCCAAGATCAGGACTGGAGAGCAAAGACAACTCCCCAGAGACTCAAAAAGTTAGCAATGGGGATGTAAAGCAGAGAAAGAGATCCCACAAATCAAAAGGATGGTGGCTTGGCTGAAAAGCAGAATGAAATCTCTGGAAACTCACCAGAGCTCAAAGCTCAGGCCCTGCTGAAAGGAAAAGCCTAACTACAGCCTCAAAATGTGAACTAAACTGAAGCTACAAAAAAAGGAGCCCACAGCCTAATTATAGGTCAGACTGACTCAGCCACTCCCCCATAGAAGCCTGAAAGAAAAGAGAGTGTTTGTGTTTGTTTTGTGTATTCTATTTTTTGATAAAATCTTCCTTACTTTGCTCTCTATTCCTCGTTTATGTAAAATATCCAGCACACAATCAAAAATTACAAGACACATGAAAAAGCAAGAAAATGTGACCCATGGTCACACACTCAGAGATGATCCATGTATTTGAATGATCACATAGGGACTTTAAAATAACTATGATAAAAATACTAAGGGATATGGTAGAAAAGATGGACAATACACACTGCAGAAATGGGGAATTTCAGTAGAGAAAGAGAGACTATAAAAATAAACCAAATACAGAGAAATCATATCACAAAAAATGTGGTATCAAAATGTAAATAAAATGAGATTAAAATCACTTAAGAGCATACTGGAAACAGCAAAGAAAAGGACCCATAAACTTAAAAGGAGATCAATGAAAAGTATCCAAACCAAAACACACAGATACAAAAAAAGTGAAAAAAGCAAAGCAAGGCACACAAGAACTGTGGAATGATATTAAATGACCTAACATTTTTATAATTGGGAGTCAAAAAAGGAAAATAGAGAGAATGGGGCAGAAGAAATATTTAAATAAATAATGACTGAAAACTTTATAAAACTGAGGAAGGAGATCACCCCATAGGTCCAGCAAGCTCAATGAATCACCAGCAAGTTCACACCTGCTGCAAAGAAACCACACCTAGGTACAACATAATTAAACTGTCTGCTGAAGCACAAAGATACATAGCAAATCTTAAAAGCAGCCAGAGGATAAGGGAACATTCATCACAGATAGAGAGCAAAAATGGCATAAATTATAGATGACTTCTCACCAGTAACAATGGAGGCCAGAGGATAATAAAATTATATCTTTAAAGTGTAGAAAGGTGGGAAAATAAACCTGTCAAACCAAGAGTTAATGTCCAGTGAAAATATTATTTAATGCTGATGGTGCAATAAAGGCCTTTCTCCCTCCAGATAGATAAAAGCAGAAAGAATTCATCACCAGCAGAACTGTCCAACTGGATATGCTAAAATGAATTCTTTGACTGAAGACACCAAATGGAAATTGTGAATTGCGTGAAGGAAGAAAAGAGCTCCAACAAGTAAATATCTGAGTGGATATAAAAGACTTTTTCTAAGTATATGTCATAAGGCTCACAGCATATACAGACGTAAAATGTAAAACAACAAGGGCACAAAGGGTGGGATGGATTTCTACTATGGAAGGTCTTAACATTGTCCATGAAGTAAAATGAGATTGTTTGAAAGCAGAGCGTAGTAACTTAAAGATACGTACTGTACTCTCTTATGGGAACCACTTAAAAATACCACAGAGGTAGTCTTAAAAATTTAATGTAGGAGATAGAATGTAATATTAGAAACTGTGATTTATTCGAAAGAAGGCAAGAAGGAGCAAAAGAACAAAGTGTATATTTGGATTTGAATATATATACAGTCACATATGTAAAATATATGTCATATATATGTCAAGTATACCTCAATAAAGTTATTTTCCAAAACAGAAAAAAACAAAGTGAGCACTAATACTACTATTACTTAACATTTTACTGAAAATACTTTTCATTTTACTGAAAATGCTTTTACTGAAAAGCAAACATAATTAGACAGTTAGAATTAAAGCAAAAACCACCACTACTTAGAAATGATGTAATTATACATCTCAGAAATTCAAGAGACTCAAATGAAATTCCAAACTATAAGTGACTATAACAAGAGAGCAAGCTGAAATATTAAAATACAGAAAACAATTCATATATACAAATGACAACCAGTTAGAAGATGTAATGGAAGAAAGGCTCCCATTTAAGTTAAAAACGTAAAAGATAAAACAACCAGGAATAATTTTACCTTAATTGATTTATAATCCTGAGGTGAAAAGGCCTTTCTAACTATGATTCTAAAGACAGAACCATAAAAGATAGATGATTTGGGGGTGCCTGGGTGGCTCAGTGGGTTAGGGCCTCTGCCTTCACCTCAGGTCATGGTCCCGGGGTCCTGGGATCAGCGGGGAGCTTGCTCCCACACCCCCAACGCCTGCCTCTCTGCCTACTTGTACCTCTGTCAGATAGATAAATAAAATCTTAAAAGAAAAAAGATAGATGATTTTGACCATATAAAATTTAAGTATTTTTGAATAGCAAAATATAGAACAAAGATAGAATAAATTTAGTGTTTAATTTAACAAAGTTTAAAGACAAAGTACAAACTGAAAAAAAATGAAAATTATATTTTGAACAAGGGTTAAGCTTTAAGACATACCAGTCAATACTTTATAGACATTGTGGGTTTGGTTCCAGACCACCACAATAAAGCCAATATTGCAATATAAAGTAATTCAAATTAATTTTTTGGTTTTCCAGTGTATATAAAAATTATGTTTACATTGTACTGTAGTCTAGTAAGTGTGCAGTAGCATTGTGTCTAAAAAAAATGTACATACCTTAATTTAAAGATATTGCTAAAAAATGCTAACCATCATCTGAGCTTTCAACAAGTCATAATCATTGATCATAGCTCATTATAAAAAAAAATAATGAAAGGGTTGAAATATTCAGTTAGTATTGAGAATTACCAAAATGTGACAAAGAGCCAAAAAGTGAGCAAATTCTGTTAGAAAAATGGTGTCAACAGAGTTGCTCAACAGAGTTGCCACAAACTTTCAATTTGTAAAAAACACAGTTATCTGTGAAGCACCATAAAATGAGGCATGGTTGTACAAAGGATTTTTAGACATTAATATGAAAAAGAGCAACAATCACCAGTCCCCTAACCCCCAAAAAACTCACAAAGGGTAAAAACAGTTCCTGAAAGGGGCGCCTGGGTGGCTCAGTCATTAAGCGGCTGCCTTCAGCTCCAGTCATGATCCCAGGATCCTGGGATCCAGTCCTGCATAGAGCCTGTTTCAGGCTGCCTGCTTGGCAGGAAGCCTGCTTCTCCTTCTCCCACTCCCCCTGCTTATGTCCCTCTCTCGCTGTTTCTATGTCAAATAAATAAATAAAATCTTTTAAAATAAAAAACAGTTCCTAAAAACATTCCATCTCACTCATGAGAAAAGTTTAATGAAAACTACATTAAGCTACCCCTTTATTCCTATCCATTTGACCAATATCCAGAAGTCTGATACTTCATGTTGGAAGTGAAAATTCATTTTGTGAGTAACACGGCCATGGCAAGTGTCAACTGGGATATGCCCCATAGAGGACAAGTGTGGAAGGGTTATCAATATTGCAAATGCACACACTCTTAGAAGTTCTTCTATTTTTTTCTTTGTCTGCTTGAAAAATGACAAAGTTCAATGTCATTCAGTGCAGCACTACATGCAATATCAAAAACCATCTACCAATAGGATTGGTTGAACGAATCTGGTACATTCATACAATGGAACACTTTTCAGGTATATATTAAAAAAAAAAAAAAAGTGCGTGACATTTTTACATACTGCTCTCCAAGATCAATTGAACAGTGAAGAAAGCAAGGTTCAGAATAGCAGGTACAGCTTATGTTGTCTTTTGTATGGCATGCCATCTTGTTATTCAAAGGGAGGAGGGAAAAGAATGTACATTTTGTTTTTGCTTGTATATACATAAAGAAAAGCTGAAAAGATATACAAAGAATTAATAACAGCAGTTACCTAGGTTAGGGATTTGGGGAAGAGTGGAGTGGGGAACTGAGATAGGCAAGAGAAGTGGGAGGGAGAATTTTTCCTGCATAAATGATGATCATCTTTAATCAGTACCATAATCTCCAGTATCTACTGGGGAAAAGTTTTCTAATAATGCAACAAAAACCTTCAGGTTATAATTCTAGGACTTTTGGCAATTGTTAATGAATACTTTGCAGGATAGTTTAAATAATGGGGACATTTTAGGCACGAGATTAAGAAAAATAAAAAAAAAAAAAAAGGAGAACTGGATCGTGGAGAAGTTTCCCAAGGAAAAAAAGCAGGAATCCCCATGTCTGACTCAACTGAGTCAAGTGGCTTGGGCAGAATGCTGAACAGTGTGCCACAGGGTGCAATCACACTTTGGCCCCTGTACCAAGGGATAAGTAATCCAGAAAATGTTACCATTCATAATCTCTGCAGATCCAGCACATCTGACTCTTGCAAATGCGTGAAATAAGAAATGGTAACTAAAAGGGCGCCTGGGTGGCTCAGTGCGTTGAGCCACTGCCTTTGGCTCAGGTCATGATCTCAGGGTCCTGGGATTGAGTCCCGCATCGGGCTCTCTGCTCAGCAGGGAGCCTGTTTCCCTCTCTTTCTGCCTGCCTCTCTATCTACTTGTGATCTCTCTCTGTCAAATAAATAAATAAAATCTTTAAAAAAAAAAAAAGAAATGGTAACTAAAAACCCAATCCATAACAATATAAATGCACTATTTCACATGGATCAAAAGAAATAAGACTTTCAAAACCAATCAAATAAGTGATAAAAGATGATGTCTACCAAACAGGCCAGAAGATATTAAACATTATTATATTATATATATAATATTATATTATATAAACAATATTATACTATTATAACATAACATAACATATACTATTATAACATAATTATATTATTATATATTAAACATTAATATAAGGCCTGTCCTCTTCAAGCCTCCTTCCAAGCCACAATTCTGATAGTGGAAGAAAACTTGGAAAATTTATTTAAAGAAAGAATTTGATCAATATCAAAAATTTTAATTTTAGGTTTCACTAATTACAATATTAGCACCTTAGTAAATGGGAATCCTCTCCCTTCTCAGGAAAAGCAACAAGAAACGCAAAAATTTGTTTGCTTTCTTTTAGGGATGAGAGAAAGCCAAGGCAATTTAAATTAAAAGCATACTTCAAACTTCCATAAAAACTCTGTTTTGTTTGTTCCTAAGGAACCAAGTTGTAAAAACATGAAAATTAGTTGCTTGCAGGATACGAACACTAGAAATAAAATAATGGGAAAGAAATCAAGTTAGTTGTGTTAAAAGAAACAAAAAGAAGCAGGTTTAATTCTAAGCTATCAATAAAAAAGCACACAGACTTAAATTAGAGTTTATACTTTCTTGAAAAGGTCAAGATCTCCAAGATCTCCTTGCTTCCTGAGCAAGCTGTAGACATTTGGTTCCAGGGACTAGAGCTAAATGTTAATAAAACAAGACCATGCTACTGATCACAAGTAGGAGTTGGGAAGAAAATGAAGACATATATAAGTCAAGTCTCACTTTTAGAAAAATAACTAAAAATACACAACCTGATGATAAAAGGTCAGTAGTCATGTTCACAGAAATTTAACATATGTAAAAATCATATGCAGGCATCCTTCTAATACCCCACATTTATCACATTGATTAACCATTCAATTCCATTTGATTTATGGAAGATTTCTCTTTTTCTTTCTTTCTTTTTTTTTGGTAAGGATAATAGAGTTGGAGGCCACAGATATAACTGCAGATACTAATCCCTAATTTATCCACAACAGGTAAAAAAGAATTATACTAGATTAAAAAAAAAAGAGTAAGGATTCTAGTATATTTTGCTACTTAACTACAACGATGGCTAATCACATTATGTTTATTTGTAAAATAGCAAAGAGGATATAGAATTGTAGAAGTTGGAAGACGTAAGATCATAGAAACTAAAGTAAATATCTACTTTAAAGTTTCCCACATACAACTATGCTCAACACTACTGTAAACTCATGCAATATCTCTTTAAGATAGCTATATTTTCCTTAAGACATTATTTTGGAAAACAAGACGCTACTGGTCCCCAACCAAAAAAAAAAAAAAAAAAAAAAAAATTCTTACTATTCAATTTACAAGTAAATTTTTGGTGTAAAAGTTCTAGAATAGCTAGCCTCCCCCCCAAAAAAGTTTTGTTTTCAAATAGTAAATAAATCACAGAGTTTTTGAAAAATGTGACTATTAATACTCTTTAAAAAGTATGTTAAAATACTGATCAGGAATGAAAAGAATTTTAGAAGTAATACTTATTACTTCTTTCATTTTCTCTCTTTTTTTGTAAATGACTTTTAAAAACCATAATCTAGAATTTGCTTTAAGAGAGAATAGAAAGATGGAAAATTCTTAAAATAGCTTAACAAAGAAGACCAGAAATATTTGAATTAATTATAAACTACAACATGTCATGATGACATAAAATAAGGACTGCTACTAGTTTTTCTTAGAAAAAAATTTCGATTAATAAAGCCACAAAGTTTTACTGAGAATCTCATGCTCAAAAAATATAGCGAATCTGAATAAAACTATAGGCATGGAATTCTGCACCATTCACCAATTTGTCCATTCATTTCTGCATTTGTTTAGCATTTTTTAACAGCACTACATGCCAGGTATTATATTATTAATAAAGCAGATTCCTGGTGTGAACTCCTCAGTGAGGCAGGCATTAAGACAAATAACAGTAATAAGTATAAACTTGAACTATAAAATTGAGGTTTGTATTAGTACAGTGGAAGAAAGGAAGGAACTAGCCCGGTTTGATCAGGTCAAGAATGGTTTTACAAAGGTGGTGTGTGACCTGGGGTTTACATGATGAGTAGTTTATCAAATGGAAAAGAAGAAAGGATAACCATTGCAAAACAAAGAAAAAGAACATGTACCATAATTAAAGCCATGACGCATGACACCACAGATTGGGGTACTTTGACATGTCTGGACAAAGGGTGAAAGGGGAAGAACTGTCAGAAAAAACAGAGGAAAGGATCATCCTAAGAGGCCTTGACAATGTTAATCAAGAATTCAAAGCTGAACAGCTCACAGGCTTTTCCTCTAAGATCAGAAAAAAGGAAAGGGTGTCTACTCTCACCACTTTCATTCAACATAGAACTGGAAGTCTTAGCCAGAGTAGTTAGGTTAAGAAAAAGAAATAAAAGCAATCCAAACTGCAAAGGAAGAAGTAAAATTGTCTCTGTGTACAGACAACATGATGTTATAAATAGAAAATTCTAAAAGCTCCATGAAAAAAAAACCTTCTGGAACTAATAAATAAATCCAGTAAAGGTGCAGGATATAAAATCAACATACAGGAATCAGTTGTGTTTCTATCCACTAACAATCTACCTAAACAGGAAGTTAGGAAAAGAACCCCATTTATAATAGCACCCAAAATAATAAAATCCCGCAAAATCCTGAAAATTACAAAACATTGATGAAAGAAATTAAAGAAGACACAAATGGAGAGGCATCCCATGTTCACTGATTGAAAACAAATAGTGTTTTTTTCTTTTGAGAGAGTAAGGGAGAGGACACCTGCACACATGTTGAGTCGGGGAGCAGGGAGGGACAGAGGGAGAAGGAAAGAGAATCTTAAGTAGATTCCATACACAGCACAGAGCCCGAGCGGAGTTCAGCCTCAACGACCCTGAGATTATGACCTGAACTAAAATCAAGAGTCAAACAATTAACTGAGCCACCGAAGCACCCTAAGAATAAATATAGTTTGTTTATTTTGTTTGATCTGCTATATTTTTATTTTTTAAATTATTTTTTATTATGTTATGTTAGTTACCATATAGTACATCCTTAGTTTTTGATGTAGTGTTCCATGAGTCATTGTTTGCATATAACACCCAGTGCTCCATGCAATACCCTTAATACCCATCACTGGGCTAACCCATCCCTACAACCCCATCCCCTCTAAAACCCTCAGTTTGTTTCCCAGGGTCCATAGTCTCTCATGATTCATCTTCCCCTCTGATTTGACCCCTTCATTTTTCCCTTTCTTCTCCTAATGTCCTCCATGCTATTCCTTATGTTCCACAAATAAGGGAAACAATATGATAGTTGTCTTTCTCTGCTTGACTTTATTTCACTTAGCATAATCTCCTCCAGTTCCACCCATGTTGATGCAAATGGTGGGTATTTATCCTTTCTGATGGTTGAGTAATATTCCATTGTATATACATACCATATCGTCTTTATCCACTGATCTGGTGAAGGGCATCTCAGCTCCTTCCATGGTTTGGATATTGTGGACATTGTTGCTATAAACATTGGGGTACATGTGGCCCTTCTTTTCACTACATCTGTACCTTTGGGGTAATTACCCAGTAGTGCAATTGTTGGGTCATAGGGTAGCTCTATTTTTAATTTTTTGAGGAATCTCCATACTGTTCTCCAAAGTGGCTGTACCAACTTGCATTCCCACCAACAGTGTAAGAGGGTTCTCCTTTCTCTACAACCTCTCCAACATTTGTTGTTTCTTGCCTTAAATTAATATATTTTAAATGTCTCTACTACCCTAAGTCATCTACAGAGCTAATGCAATTCCTATTAAAATCCTAATGATGGCTTTCACATGGAGGTGGGAAAGTCTGGCCTATAGGAATGATTACCAAAACCCACGAAGGAGACCTGGGCCTTGGGCTCCCAGAGAAAAAGAAGAAGGTGATCAAAGAACCAGAGACTCAATACTCAGTTTTAAACAGTGACAATTATTTCACTGAGGTCTGTCCCACAAGAGCCACATCCCCCTCAAAGAGTGTGGTCCTAGGGCAGGTATCTGAAATGCCTCTAGTGAAGAAAAAGAAGGGCCACAGCACCCTCTGTGAGCAGTACTTAGAACCTGATGCCATGTTATGTGCTAGACAGAGAGAGACGTTGCCCAGCCCCAGGAAGCAGCCTCTTGGTTCATTTTGAGTTCCAAGGTGGGGAGGAGAAACAGAAGAGGAAGTCCTTATGGCCTCTGACAATGTGCCCTGGCTTGAGAGTGAAGACCTTCCAGGACCCCAGACAGGGAGAGAGGGTGACCAGAGTTGACAAGAAGGAGAAAAAGGCCCAGGAGGCTGCAGCCTTCTCAGCCAGGGACCCTTGGTTCTGTGAGTCTGGGGACGCTCTGCAGGGTGCTCGGTGGGGAACGATGGTGAGGAGCAGGCAGCCTCAGGGCATAAACGGAAGCAGGGGAGCCCCAGGGAATACACTGTGAAGATAAAGAAGAAAACGGTGTCACCAGAGGGGAGACAACTCCCTAGGGTACCTTGAGCTCTCTAAGTCAGTAGAGAGGAAAAGAAGAAGCCAGTCAAAGTTGAGGCTCCATAATACTTCCCAATAGGACACAACTCCAAGTCCCTGGCAAAGAAGAAAACAAAGTCCAAGGAAAAGGCAGAGTAGCCAGGCACTGAAAAGCTGGCTCTGAAGAGGAATAAAAAGATGAGGAAAAAGCAGAGGTAGCAGGAGAACCAGAAGAGGGGCCTGACACAGACTTAGAGGTGGTGCTGGAAAAGAAAGGCCACACACACAGGCGCACAGAGACCAGGCGATGTGGAAGGTTTTGCAAGGAGAGACTGGGTGTGAGGCAGGCATGACAGAAGTTTTAGAAGGAAGGAAGGGGACAGAAACACAGTTTGGCCAGTGAGATACACCTGGGTTTGAAAAAGAGGAACAGAAACTGACATTTCTCAAACTTATGGGTAGTTTTAAAAATGGGGCCCCTTCATTAACCTGATTGGAAGGCCCAACATGGCTCTCAACAAGGCGGCGGGCAGCCACCCCCCTGCCGCGGGATCTGCAGCTGGACTACGACCAGGCCATGAGGCAGCAGTATGATGGGGACCCTGGCCTTGGCTTCTTCTCTACTACCTCAGACAAAATCTTTTATATCAACAGGAGTGCTTTCAAGTCACTCAAGTTTGAAGATTAAACTCTACTGTCTTATCCTTCAAAACAGCCAAATTTGCTTTTATTATTCAGTTATGCAGATGGAAGCCATCCAACAGTTGTCTCGAATCAATCCTCTGCAGAGATTAAGGAAAATCATGCCCATGTGCTTGGACGTACTGGGGTCAGGGAAGCTCATGTGTCGGAAGCCAGAGAACACGTGAGTGGCTAATAACTACCATTAGCTGTGTTCAGCATTCCATCCCTGTTTGAAGACATCAGCATACATAAATAGCTAAATTTGCTGAGTACCTAGTATATGCCAGGTACATACTAATGTGTTTCCCTTGCATTAATGTATTTAATCTTAATAATTATGAAATCGATGCTATTATTATCCTCAGCTTACCAATGAGGAAATTGAGGTTCAGGGCTGAAGTAATAAAATTGCCCGGGTTCACCCAAGAAAAATTTTTTTTTTTTTTTAAAGATTTTATTTATTTACTTGACAGGCAGAGATCACAGATAGGCAGAGAGACAGGCAGAGAGAGAGGAGGAAGCAGGCTCCCTGCTGAGCAGAGAGCCCCATGCGGGGCTCGATCCCAGGACTCTGGGATCATGACCTGAGCCGAAGGCAGAGGCTTTAACCCACTGAGCCACCCAGGCGCCCCCACCCAAGAAAAATCTTAATGGCACTTCTTAGAGAAATAGAGTAAAACAATCCTACAATTCATGTGGAATTGTAAAGGACCACAAATAGCCAAATCAATCTTGAGAAAGAATTAAAGTGCAGACATTACATTTCTTGGTTTCTAAATATATATATAAAAATTACAGTAAACAAAACAGTATGATACTGACAAAAAGATAGACATATTGACCAATGGAATAGAACAGAAAGCCTAGAATAGATCCACACACATATGGTCAACTGATCTTTGACAAGGGTGTCAAGAATACACAATGGGGAAAGGGCAGTCTCTTTAACAAATGATGCTGAGGAAATGGATATTCACAAGCAAAATAATAACATTGATCTCTTATTATACACCATACACAAAATCGACTCAGAATGGATTAAAGACTTAAATATAAGATCGGAAATCACAAAACACACATAAAAAAGAAAATGCAGGGGGAAAGCTTCATGAAATTGATCTTGGCAATGGTTTAGATGTTAACAAAGGAAATAATCAACAGAGTGAAAAGGTAACCTGTGGAATGGGAGGAAATATTTGCAAGTCATATATCTAAAAAAGGATTAATCTCTAAAATGTATAAGGAACTCCAAAAGCTCAATAATAATAAAAAAAAACCTTAATAACCTTATTTAAAAATGTGCTAAGAGCGTTAATAAACATTACTGCAAAGAAGACATACACATAAGCTATGTGAAAAGTTGCTCAATGTCACAGGTCATCAGAAAAATGTAAATTACAACTACCATGAGATATCATATCTCATATCTGTCAAAATGGCTATTATAAAAAACAAACAAACAAACAAACAAGGGCACCTGGGTGGCTCAGTTGGTTGAGTGACTTCCTTCGGCTCAGGTCATGATCCTGGAGTCCCAGATCAAGTCCCGCATCAGTCTCCCTGCTCAGTGGGGAATCTGCTTCTCTCTCCGACCCTCTCCCTTCTCGTGCTTTCTCTCCCTCTCTCAAATAAATAAATAAAATCTTTAAAAACAAAAACAAACAAAAAAACCAAAATACAAAGGTTGGAGAGGATATGGAGAAACTGGAACCCTTACATAACTATTTGTGGGAATGCAAAAATGGTACAGCCACCATGGAAAATAGGACAGAGGTTTCTTGAAAAAACTGGAACTAGAACTACCGTATGATTCATCAATCCCACTTCTGGGTATTTATTCACAATAACTGAAATCAGGAAGATGGAAGAGGTATTAGCACTCCCATATTCATTGCAGCTCTATTCACAATAGCCAAGATGTAGAAACAACCTAATGCCTATCAGCAGATGAATGGATAAAGAAAATATGGTACATACATGCAGTGGATACCAGTCAGCCTTAAAAGAGAAGGGAATTCTGCCCTATGCGACCACATGGATGAATCTTAAGGATGCTAAGCTAAGTGAGATCAACTGGTCACAGAAAGACAAATACTGCATGTGTCCCCTTATATGAGCTATCTAAACTAGTCAAATGCAAGAATCAAAGAGTGGTATAGTGGTTGCCAGGGACAGGAGAGAAGAAAGATGGAGATTTCCTAGTCAACTGGCATAAATTTTCAGTTAAACAAGATGAAGAAGTTTAGAGACCGGTTGTATGACACTGTACCTATAGTGAACACAGTATTGATACACTTAGAAATTTGATAAGAGGATAATCTTAGGTTAAGGGTTCATACTACAATAAAGTAATTTTAGAAAAAGTTTATGAGGGGGACACAAATGTGTCTATTCAGACTACCCAAAAGAACATCTACCAGTTGAAGCAACATTGTCTTTCTGAATATATGATACCTCTAAGAAGTCACATCAAGAAAAATGTGGTGGCCGAAATTCTAACTAAACAGAGGTCTACTCAACCTTTATTTAAATTTAGCCCCATATGAATAAGCTAAAACACAGCCAACCACTGGGATGAATATATCTCATAAAAATCAGCTATTCTGTTCTCTCTAGTTTAAATACATTTGTAAATCTAGTTTAATTACATTTGTAAATACATTTGCCTATACTTTACATTTGTAAAGTATAGGCATCAAAAAGTGTCACCAAAGAAGCTGGTAAGGAAGAAAGGGAGGGAGGGAGGGAGAGAGATAGAGAGAGGAAGAGAGAGAGAGAGAAGCAGCAAGGAAGGAAGGAAGGAAGAAAAGGTGAGAAAGAGAGAGAAAGAGAGGGAGTGAGGGAGGGAAGGGGGAGGGAGAAAGGGAGGATTTAAAATCTAGTTTAAAAGAAAGAAGAATAAGAAGAAGAGTTCAAAGCTGCCCCAACAGGAACAAATGCAGATGCTCCACAGGACACAGGCCAACAAGAAGAATGGATGAAATGGCAAGTGATTGTAGGGACCGAGTAGAGTATGTTCTACTGAGTACAAGGCTACTACTCAGCTATAGGTGTTTCCAGAATGCTAGATATCCTGGAATTTTCAAAGAAATCTGAAATTTGGATGTTTCTGTGATATCTCTCAATGTTTTAATGTTGGCAGCCAATTTTAATATACTAAAAACACTAGAAAGGCAAAAAATTTATTTTTTAGCTGGATTTGATTGTCAGACTGAAACTTTGTGATCTCCTATAAGTACTGGAAAGGCACACAAACACACAAAAATTAGAAGTTTGATCTAATCAGATTTACATTTTTAGAGAGTTTCCTCTACACTCAAGTGGAAAATAGTCCAGAGAAGAACCAGAGTAAAGGCAGAAATTGCAGGCTCGATCTTAAAAGTTAAGAGAGAGGCCATGTGGTCCTCAATGAATAGAAGAGTGAGGATGGAGGGGAGAGAGACTGTGGAGGTGGAATCCATGGGACTTAGTGACAATTAGCTGTGAAGTCAAGGCCAAGAAACAAGTATGAAGTGTCTCCCAGGTTTCTCATGTAGGTAATTGAGTAGATGGTATACTAACCAGCATAACCAGTATACGTATTAGCCAGTAAAATGAAGGCAGGAAGAAAAACAGATTTTGGAGGAAAGACAGTAAGTTTAATGAGTTCAGGTTGGAACATTGTATTTGAACATCTGTAAAAAAGGAACACGTGCAACAGATAACTGAAAAAAATGGTACAGTGTGCAATGTTGAAAATCTGGGCTAGAGACATAATTTTGAAGTCATCAATGCATAGGCATTAGTAGAAGCCATGGGTATATATAAAATTAACAGAGAGAACAGAGAGATGGCAAGTCGAGACAACAGTGATCTGCAAACCCCCAAATTAAGGTGAACACAGGAAAAGAAAATCCAGTGAAGAAGATAGGAAGAAACCAAGCAAGTATAGTATTAAAGAAATTAATTTCAAGAAAATGGGAGTAAGGGTGCCTGGGTAGCTCAGTCAGTTAAGCATCTGACTTTGGCTCAGACCATAATTTCAGGGTCCTGGGATGGAGCACTTTTTCTCACTCTCCCTCTGCCCCTCCTTCTGCTTGTGCTCACACTCTCTCTCTCAAATAAATAAATAAATAAAATCCTTAAAAATAAAAAAGATGGCAGTGAATCAAATGCTATGTAGAAGGAATACAAGTATGATAAAAAAGAAAGGGACCTCAGAAACAGGGGTCATGTGTGACTTTAGCAAAAAAAATTCAGAGATATATCTATCATAGATGGAATCAGTACAATATAAAAAATAACACACCCCAAATTTTCCTTACACATATTTTTAAAATCAGTATCTCCTTTTCTCTAAATGTTGGAATATTTATACAGTATAAGAGACAAGATAAGACCACTTGCCCCAAAAGTTGGTTATTTCTTCATTTACTTTAAATCTTTCCTGACATCTAGCAGATGAATGATTGATTGTACCACCATGTCCATCCCATTCTCTTTGGACAAAACTCTACTGGATAACATTTTAGTCCCTGTGGTGAAAAATAGAATAATTCAGGTAGGGACGCTTAGGAAAGAAGCCATTTGTTAAAGTGACAGCCTACCTGAATAGAACACCTACCACTTAAAGTAACAGCATTCCTAAGAAAATTGTTCATCTGAATATCTAATAACCCTTGGAAGTCACATGAGAGAACGAAGTGCTAGTCAAAACTCCAACCACAAACAGAGGTCTACTCAATCTTTATTTGACTTGACCTGATGTGAATAAACTCAAAAATAGCCAATTGGGATGAATACACCCCACAAGCTTTATTTGTTCTTTTCTGTCTGGTTTAAGTATATTTGTAAATTAGTAATTTTGCTCCCCTAGTAGCAGCACATTTTATTATATTTCTCTAAAAAGAGCATTTAATGAAAGTACCGCCTTCATTGGTGATGGTGGTGGCGGGGGGGAGGTTATTTAATGAGTGCTTGGATCCTGCAGGTCAATCAAGAGGGAAAGTACTTTATTCTTATAGAATAAAGTATCAGTATTATTTTTTTAAAGATTTTATTTATTTATTTATTTGACAGAGAGAGATCACAAGTAGGCAGAGAGGCAGACAGAGAGAGAGGAGGAAGAAGGCTCCCGCCAAGCAGAGAGCCCGATGCGACTCAATCCCAGAGCCCTGAGATCATGACCCGAGCCAAAGGCCGAGGCTTAACCCACTGAGCCACCCAGGTGCCCTAAAGTATCAGTATTATGAACATTCTATAAATCATCCAATAATAGCACTTCAGAATTATAAGGCTCTTTAAGAATAACTTAACCCCTTTCCCTACAGATGACAAAAATGCAAACTATGGTCTAATGAAATAGAGCAGTTCTTTGGTAGTATAAATCCAGTTGCACTGTTGACAAAGTTTTAGTTTCAGCTAAAACTCAAGTGCACTCTGAATGCCTGGACAGAGAGCATTTATACACAGTACATAATCCAGTGGAGGAAGGATGTACCAAGTAACAACAAATGTTCTGAACCATACTGGAAAGTACTTATAGATGATCAATATTATTTTATGATATTTAATATAAACAATGACTGAAAATTATGTCTGATATCTTGGTTTAAGAACCACAAATTTTAGGAGAGGATAATCAAGTATCTTTCTTGTTTTCCTATATACAAAACTGGCACTACGGACACGTGGATGGCTCAGTCCGTGAAGCATTTGCCTTGGGCTCAGGTCATGATCCCAGGACCCTGGAATCAAGTCTTGCATTTGGCTCTTTGCCAGAGGCTCTTTGGAGAGCCTGCTTCTCCCTGTGCCGCCATTCCTCCTGCTTTTATTTTCTCTTTTTCTCTGACAAATAAATAAATAAAATCTTAAAAAAAATCATAACTGGCACTAGTTTCTGTGAGACTCTATATTAGCAATAAACTCTAACCTACTTACATATTCATCTAGACTTATTTTCCAGAGCTAGAAAATACAACTGGTGAACTACTGTGAAATCAATAATTAAACAGTACTACTACACTGGGCAAACACGTGACTTGTGGGTTTACAACTGAGCAAAGTTTTGCGCCAAAGAAATTGTTTCTCTCGGGGATTTTGGCCTAATCTAGATTATACTTTACTCTGGAATTGAGTAAATGCTATTTAAAAACCCACCTAATTAAAAAAAAAATAGTGACTAATATATTTAGTTTAAGAAAATAGTAGCTAACATATTTTTTGAGCTTTTTAGGTATCAAACATTATTCTAACAGCTCTGTGTGTGTGTGTGTGTGAATTCACTCTTCACCACAATCCCGAGGTAGACACTATTGTTATTCCCACTTTGCAGATATGAAAACTGAGACAGAGATTAAATAAGTAAATAGCTCAAGTTCCAACAATTAGTAAGTGTCAGTAAAAACATAAAACCAGGCAAAACTTCTAAGGTAAATCACTTTCTATAAGGAATCCAATCACATTTACTCCAATATTTTCTTTCTATGACTACCCCCCTTCCTCCATTGTTGAAGAAAGAATAGCCAACATGTTTTGTGTTGTGGTGGGGTTTTTTTGTTTTTGTTTTTTAATTTTTAAAGCCACCTGTTTTAAGCATTGGTCCAATTGGCAGCTGCATGGGTTGGAAATAAAAGAATATAAATAATTTCTAAAAAATTTTATATGGTTATGACCATATAAATGGTCTGCCCAAACATTCATAATAACTTAGGTTCTTAGCTGAAACAGTTCTTTGTTAGAGACACAACCAAGATCATATGGACCAGAAAACTGTACTGTCCATTTTAACAGAACACAACCTCATTATCATGACCATTTAAAGACTTAAAATTGATAGCTAATAAATATCTGTTTAAGTGAAATGAACTTAACACTGAATTTGTTTAAGAGAGCAGCAATTTTACTTTAATGATCTTCATACACAAACATTTCAATGATCGTGGTTGAGAGTGACCAAGTCAGGCTTTAAAGGGATTTATGGAATCTTAGTTCCCGCAACTCAAGCTACAAGTTCTTTCAAGGTCAACAGTGACTGTCATGCTGACAATCTAGTGGGCACTCTTTTATGTCTCATTTTACTCAACTTCTCAACAGTATTCAATTTGGTTGAAATGTGCTCATTCTTTAAATAGTCTCTTCTGTAGAAATGATCTGGCTTTACTTCTATCTCACCAGCTGAGCTTTTTTTTTTTTTTTTTTCCTAATTCAATTCAAATCATTCTCTATTTGAGCTCTAAATGCTATAATTCCTGTGAGCTTAGTCAAGAACCCTCTTCTATCACTCTCTTCTCCCTTAAGTATTTTCATTTATTTCTAAAGCTTAAATACCATCTAATGCTGATGTCAAAATAGATCTAACTCAATTTCTCCTCTGAACTCAAACTTGGTATTTCCAAGTGACTATTTAATTTCTCCACTGGGATGTCAGAGGTATTTCAAGTTTAAAACATTTGAGAATGAATTATTGATTCTAAATCCATTTCCCCACTAAACAAACAAACAAGAAACGACTTATCCTACACTAGTCTTCTCCAACTCAGTAGGTAGTGTCATCCACTGAAAGACATAATTATTCAAGCTAGAAACTTGGGAGTTTATCTTTGATTCCTTCTGAGAAATATTTATAGATTAAACAAATTGAGGAATCTCTCTGTGAAAGAGACAGAGGAAGCAAGTGAAGCAAAATATTAAGTTACTAAATTTAAAAAGAGGAAAATGGGATTATTGTACTCTTCTTTCAACTCTTCTCTATACTTGAAAACTTTTAAAACAAAGAGTTTAGAAAAAATTTTATTAATTTTATTAAGGTACAGAAAAAAAGACTTCGATAAATTATTCTCTTCGATGAAATTGACCACTGGCAGATGGCCTATTATTGAGTTAATGTTCTTTTTTTTTTTCCTAAGAGAGAGAAAGAGGGAGGGAAAGGCAGGGAGATGGAGAGAGAAAATCTCAAGTAGACCCCACACCAGTGCAGAACCTGACATGGACCTCGATCCCACAACCCTAAGATCATGATCTGAGCCGAAATCAAGAGTCAGAGGCCGAACTGAGTCATCAAGATACCCCAGTGAGCTAATATTCTTAAAGCAAAAGCACTGTGGCAGAAAACTTAGGCCTCTTCACTGTATCTAGAAAGATCAGCTTGCGAATTTTGTAGATCTTTTTTTTTTTTAAGATTTTATTTATTTATTTGACAGAGAGAGAGAGATCACAAGTAGGCAGAGCAACAGAGAGAGAGAGAGGAGGAAGCAGGCTCCCCGCTGAGCAGAGAGCCTGGTGTGGGGCTCGATCCCAGGACCCTGAGATCATGACCTGAGCCGAAGGCTTAACCCACTGAGTCACCCAGGCACCTCTGAATTTCATAGATCTTAAAAAATTACTGAGACCTTAAGAGCAATTGAATCAGTATTAGGAAAAAAAAAAAAACTAACCAAAAAAATCTCCAAAAAATAAAACAAAACTCTGATTCTTAGCTTCCCAAGTCTATTTTCCAAATTTTATTTTATCCTAGCAATATTAGTCTGGAAAATAATGCAGAAAATGGCTACAAGTTTAAATTTTTTAAAAAACCGGTAAAGGAAAATTTAGAGGTTTAAATATTTATCTTAAAAAGAAAGAAAGAATCTTAAAAAGAAACCTGTTACTTCAGGAAGCTAGGAAGAGAAGAACAAATGATACATAAAGTAGAATAAAAGGGCAATAAAGGCGATCAAAGCAGAAATCAATGAAATAGAAGACAGATAACATAATGAAAATCAAAGAAGCCAAAGGTTGTTTTTTTAAAAGAGATCTAAAAAATTGATAAACTTTTATCCTGGCTAAGAAAAAAGAAAACATAAAATTACCCAAATCAGGAACAGAAGAAGTGACATTGTCACAGACCCTACAAAAATTAGAAGAATTTTAAGGGAATATTATGAAGAACTTATGCCAACAAATTAGGAAATTTAGATGAAGTCGACAAATTGTTAGAAAGACATAAATTATAAAAACTGATTCAAAAAGAAAGAAATAGAATAGACCTATTACAAGTAAAGAATCAATGAGACCAATACCACAATGATGCCAAAGCCAGGTAAAGGTAAAACAAAAGGTAGACCAATATCCCTCATAAAGATAGATATAAAAATCCTTAACACAGTATGAGTTGCCAAATCTAGCAATGCATTAAAACTAGAATATGACAGGGGCGCCTGGGTGGCTCAGTGGATTAAGCTGCTGCCTTCGGCTCAGGTCATGATCTCAGGGTCCTGGGATCGAGCCCCGCATCAGGCTCTCTGCTCCACAGGGAGCCTGCTTCCTCCTCTCTCTCTGCCTGCTTGTGATCTCTCTCTCCGTCAAATAAATAAATAAAATCTTTAAAAAAAAAAACAAAACAAAAAACTATAATATGACAAAGTATAATTTATTCTAAGAATATAAGACTGGTTTAACATCTAAAAATCAATTAAAGTGATATACATCATAGGAATATAATAAAGGACAAAAACCAAACAATTATCTCAGTAGACAAAGAAATAGCATTTGACAAAATCCAATACTCATTTATAATACAGACTGAAAGCAAACAAGGAATTAAAGGAAAATTTCTCTACCTGATGAAGGATAGCTAATATCAATCTAATGGTGAAAATCTTTTTTCCCCTAAAATTGGAATAAGACAAGAAAATCCATTCTCACTACTTCTAGTCAACATTGTACTGGAGTTTTCAGCCAGTGCAAAAAGGTTAATTAATTAATTATAGGTACACATATTAGAAAGAAGTAAAACTGTCTTTATGAATAGATGACATGATCTTTAATGTAGAAAATCTGAAAAAAATCTACAAAGAAAACTAATTAAGTGAGTTTAGCAAAGTTGCAGGATACAAGATCAATATACAAAAATCAATTGAATTTCTATTACGAACAATGAACAAACTAAAAATAAAATAAGAAAAAAATCCATTCATAACAGCATTAAAAAAATAAAATTTTTCAGTTTTTTGTTTGTTTTTTTTTTTTAAGATTTTATTTATTTATTTGACAGACAGAGATCACAAGTAGACAGAGGCAGGCAGAGAGAGAGAGAGAGGAGGAAGCAGGCTCCCTGCCCAGCAGAGAGCCCGATGCAGGGCTCTAT
Organism: Meles meles; assembly: GCF_922984935.1. Classification (NCBI taxonomy): domain Eukaryota; kingdom Metazoa; phylum Chordata; class Mammalia; order Carnivora; family Mustelidae; genus Meles; species Meles meles. The sequence goes on along the minus strand of NC_060078.1, from coordinate 70,155,122 downwards.
CCCAGGACCCTGGGATCATGACCTGAGCCGAAGGCAGAGGCTTTAACCCACTGAGCCACCCAGGCGCCCCCCAAAAATAAATTTTTTTTTTAATATTTATTTTTATTTGTTTATTTACAGCATAACAGTGTTCATTGTTTTGGCATCACACCCAGTGCTCCATGCAGTACGTGCCCTCCCTATTACCCACCACCTGGTTCCTCAACCTCCCACCCCCCCCCCCACCCCCCTGCCGCCCCTTCATAACCCTCTGGTTGTTTTTCAGAGTCCATAGTCTCTCATGGTTCATCTCCCCTTCCAGTTTCCCTCAACTCCCTCTCCTCTCCATCTCCCCATGTCCTCCATGTTATTTGTTATGCTCCACAAATAAGTGAGACCATATGATACTTGACTCTCTCTGCTTGACTTATTTCGCTCAGCATAATCTCTTCCAGTCCCGTCCATGTTGCTACAAAAGTTGGGTATTCGTCCTTTCTGATGGAGGCATAATACTCCATTGTGTATATGGACCACATCTTCCTTATCCATTCATCCGTTGAAGGGCATCTTGGTTCTTTCCACAGTTTGGCGACCGTAGCCATTGCTGCAATAAACATTGGGGTACAAATGGCCCTTCTTTTCACTACATCTGTATCTTTGGGGTGAATACCCAGCAGTGCAATTGCAGGGTCATAGGGAAGCTCTATTTTTAATTTCTTCAGGAATCTCCACACTGTTCTCCAAAGTGGCTGCACTAACTTGCATTCCCACCAACAGTGTAAGAGGGTTCCCCTTTCTCCACATCTTCTCCAGCACACGTTGTTTCCTGTCTTGCTAATTTTGGCCATTCTAACTGGTGTTAGGTGGTATCTCAATGTTGTTTTAATTTGAATCTCCCTGATGGCTAGTGATGATGAACATTTTTTCATGTGTCTGATAGCCATTTGTATGTCTTCATTGGAGAAGTGTCTGTTCATATCTTCTGCCCATTTTTTGATATGATTATCTGTTTTGTGTGTGTTGAGTTTGAGAAGTTCTTTATAGATCCTGGATATCAACCTTTTGTCTGTACTGTCATTTGCAAATATCTTCTCCCATTCCGTGGGTTGCCTCTTTGTTTTGTTGACTGTTTCCTTTGCTGTGCAGAAGCTTTTGATCTTGATGAAGTCCCAAAAGTTCATTTTTGCTTTTGTTTCCTTGGCCTTTGGAGACATATCTTGAAAGAAGTTGCTGTGGCTGATATCGAAGAGATTACTGCCTATGTTCTCCTCTAGGATTCTGATAGATTCCTGTCTCACGTTGAGGTCTTTTATCCATTTCGAGTTTATCTTTGTGTACGGTGTAAGAGAATGGTCGAGTTTCATTCTTCTACATATCGCTGTCCAGTTTTCCCAGCACCATTTATTGAAGAGACTGTCTTTTTTCCATTGAATATTTTTTCCTGTTTTGTCGAAGATTCAAAAATAAAATTTTTAAAAATAAGTTTCACTAAATAAATGTAAGACCTGAACTGAAAACTGTTAAAACATTGCTGATAAATTAAAGAATATACAAATAAGGGGCACCTGGGTGGCTCAGCACGTTAAAGCCTCTGCCGTCCACTTGGGTCATGATACCAGGGTCCTGGGATCGAGCCCCACATCGGGCTCTCTGCTCCACAGGGAGCCTGCTTCCTCCTCTCTCCTTGCCTGTTTCTCTGCCTACTTGCGATCTCTGTCAAATAAATAAATGAAATATTTTTTTTAAATAAGAATATACATATAAAAAGATTGGAAGACTCAATATTGCTTAGATAACAACTTCCCCACACTAATCTATATTGAATCTATTTAATGAATCCCTATCAAATCTCAGCAGACTTTTTCATAGAAATTCACAAGCTGACTCTTGAAGTTATATAGAAATGCCAAGAACCCAGATTTTTTCTTTTAAAGAACAAAGTTGGAGGGGGTGCCTGCGTGGCTCAGTGGGTTAAAGCCTCTGCCTTCGGCTCAGGTCATGATCCCAGGGTCCTGGGATCGAGCCCCGCATCGGGCTCTCTGCTCTACAGAGAGCCTGCTTCCTCCTCTCTCTCCCTGCCTGCCCCTCTGCCTACTTGTGATCTCTGTCTGTCAAATAAATAAATAAAATCTTAAAAAAAAAAAAAAAGGAACAAGGTTGGAGGATTTACACTATATGATTTCAAAACTCCTTATAAAACTATAGTAATCAAAACACTGTGGTGCTGGTGTAAGGACAGGTATATAGATCACTAAAACAGAATTGAGACTCCAAATAGAAACCCTTACATTATGGTCATCTGATTTTCTACAAAAGTGCTGAGGGAATTCAATGAGGTAAAGATAAGTCTTTTCAACAAATGATGCCAGAATAATTGTATATTCATACAAACAAAAAATAACTGAGATACTTTACCTCTTACCATACCAAAAAAAAAAAAAAATCAAAATAGTCATAAACCTAAATATAATAGCTAAAAATATAGAACATCTAGAAGAAAATCTTTGTATCCTTGGGCTGGGCAAAGATTTGTGAGATATAATACCAAAGGCACAATCCATTCCAAAAGTTAGTAAGTGGAACTTTATCAGAATTTAAAACTTTTATAATTCAAAAGGCATCATTAAGAAAATGAAAAGGCAAGCCACCCACTGGGAGAAAATATTTGCAAACCATATATCTGATAAAGCACTTGCATCTAGAATACACAAAAATCTCAATCATAAGAAGACAAGCAACCTAATAAAAAATGGGTAAGAGATTTGAAAATACATTTCACCAAAGATATGTAAATGTCTAATATGCAAAGACATACTTAACATTGTTACTTACTACAGAAATGCAAATTAAAATACAATGATTTGTTTTTACATATTCCCTAGAAGGCTTCGATCAAAAATATCAACTGCTGACCAAAATGTAGAGATTCTGAAACCCTCAAACATTGCTGGTGGGAATATAAAATGGTAAAATCTCTTCAGAAACAGTGTGGCAGTTTCTTGAAACATATATATTTACCATAAGATCCAGCAATTCCACTTTTATATAGTTTTCCAAGAAAAGTGAAAATATGTGTCAACAAAGACTTGTATGTGGATTTTCACAGCAGTGGAGTCAGAACAGTAGAAACGGCAATCAATCCAATGTCCAACCACTGGTAAATGGATAAATAAAATGTGTGACATATTCGTACACTAGAATATGACTCAGTAACAAAACAAACTACTGATAATACTAGAATACAGATGAACTTCAAAAATATTATGATAAAAGCTCTATAGAGAGCAAACAGATCAGTGGTTGCATGGATTTGGGAACTGGAATGAGGCTTGACTACAAATGGGCATGAGGGAACCTCTAGGAAGTGTTATGAAACTGGACTGTGGTAATGGTTGCACAACTATATAAATATCCTAAAAAGCACTGAATTGTATGCTTACAATGAAAAACTGTATAATATGCAAATTATACCTCAATAAATCTGTTTTTAAAAAAGAAGCTGGACTGTAAGGACATAAACTTTTAATCAAGAAAGAAATCTAAAATCATATAAAAAAAAGGTAGAACCGATGAACTGGAAATTGCCTACTGCATGGAATTTCTGAGATTATAAAAGATTCTTTAAAAGGTCAAAGTCTCCTCCTTCATTTATATGATTTTTTTGTTGTTGTTATTGGTCAGTGTCCACACTCAGTTATTAAGATATCCCTATCTTTAATGGAAGAAACACAATCTATCAGCCCTTAGTTTATTATATATTGAGTGCCAATATTTTGGACCTGATCTAATGATCCTATATACTCCTATTACCAAGAAAGTAGGGTAAAGGGAAGGTGGAGATTACAGAAGCTTTCTTGATGGTGGGGAACCTATGGAATAAGACAACAGCTGTATTTAAGAGCTTATGTCCATGAACAGACATTTCTGCAAAGAAGACATCCAGATGGCCAACAGACACATGAAAAAGTGCTCCACATCACTCGGTATCTGGGAAATGCAAATCAAAACCACAATGAGATATCACCTCACACCAGTCAGAATGGCTAAAATTAACAAGTCAGGAAATGACAGATGCTGGCGAGGATGCGGAGAAAGGGGAACCCTCCTACACTGTTGGCAGGAATGCAAGCTGGTGCAACCACTCTGGAAAACAGCATGGAGGTTCCTCAAAATGTTGAAAATAGGGGCGCCTGGGTGGCTCAGCGGGTTAAAGCCTCTGCCTTCGGCTCAGGTCATGATCCCAGGGTCCTGGGATCGAGCCCCGCATCGGGCTCTCTGCTTGGCTGGGAGCCTGCTTCCTCCTCTCTCTCTCTCTGCCTGCCTCTCTGCCTACTTGTAATCTCTACCTGTCAAATAAATAAATCTTAAAAAAAAAAAAAATGTTGAAAATAGAACTACCCTATGACCCAGCAATTGCACTACTGGGTATTTACCCTAAAGATACAAACGTAGTGATCCGAAGGGGCATGTGCACCCGCATGTTTATAGCAGCAATGTCTACAATAGCCAAAGTATGGAAAGAACCTGGATGTCCATCAACAGATGAATGGATAAAAAAGATGTGGTCTATATATACAATGGAATACTACGCAGCCATCAAAAGAAATGAAATCTTGCCATTTGCGACGACGTGGATGGAACTAGAGGGTATCATGCTTAGTGAAATAAGTCAATCGGAGAAAGACAACTATCAGATGATCTCCCTGATATGAGGAAGTGGAGATGCAATATGGGGGGTTAGGGGGATAAGAGAAGAATAAATGAAACAAGATGGGATTGGGAGGGAGACAAACCATAAGTGACTCTTAATCTCACAAAACAAACTGAGGGTTACTGGGGGGAGGTGAGGTTGGGAGAGGGGGAGTGGGGTTATGGACACTGGGGAGGGTATGTGCTATGGTGAGTGCTGTGAAGTGTGTAAACCTGGCGATTCACAGACCTGTATCCCTGGAGGTAAAAATACATTATATGTTTATAAAAAAATAAAAAATAAATAAAAAATTTAAAAAAAAAAAGAGCTTATGTCCAGGGTAGCAGTTCTTAATCTCATTAATAATTTTAAACATGTACTGCATACTGAAATAATATTTTGTCTGGATCTATTGGGTTAAATAAAATATATTACTAAAATTAATTTCACCTCTTTTCTATTTTAAGTGATTACTAGGAAATCTGAAGTTACACACGGGGCTGCAATAATATTTTTATTGGACAGTGCTGGTACTCATTCGTAAAAAGCATCATAAAATCTCAGAGATGGAAATGACCTCTGAAATCACCCAATTCAGTTCCTTCATTTTACAGCTAAGGAAACTGAGACCCAGAGAAAGTGACTGGCCCTACAACACACAGCTAGAAAGTGACATAGCAGAGATTAGTCAGGTCCCCTGACTCCTGCTGTCTATGGCTATTTTCATCACACTTCCTCAAGGATTGTTAAAACAAAAGTGCTCTATCATCTCCTCCCAAAATAGAATGTTAATTTAATCAGCTGGTACTGAAATATGTACTTTTTACAGAGCGCCTTTTTCCCCTCTAGGATGTTCTATGTAAGTCTCACGCCTACAACATCTCCTGACTTTGGTGCCATACATCCAATGAACTACTCTTGGTGTCATAAAATAAACCAAGAAAAATATAAAAAGATCAAATCTCACATTCCACTTTATACTAGGAAAGGTTACATGTCAAAGGGCACTTGCAGAAATACCACAAAAATAAACTTAAGGAAAAGAAATTGGTAGGGGAGGGCAGACAGGGGGGTTGAAACACAATGAAAATAATACTTTGTGTTCCTATTTTAAGTGCCTTTCTCAATGCTATATGCATAGCAGCTAGAGGCAAGCTGGAAAGCCGCCAGGTCCTGGCTGCCAGCAAAAATTTTGTCACCTCCTTTGAACATCTGAAGTATGTTTACCCAATAGATTTCATTAAATTACACTTCCATTAGGAAGCACACAATGTTGATACTCATCTCAAAGATCAAAGGGATCGCTAAGAGGCATGTCATCCTGCTCCCCAGCTGATTGCTATTTCTGGGCCAATCAAGGAAAGGAGCCAGAACAATACTTAGTTAAAAAAAAAATTGTAGCATCTCCCCAAGGACTATAGACTAAGAATCTGCAGCCCCATTATCAAAATGAGCATATCATTAATGACAATACTCATACAGTGAGTTATTTTAATACAACTCCTACACAACAAACAAGCTGGATTTGGGTCATTAGCTGAATTTGTAAAGCAGTATTTCTGAGGGCTGAAAAACTCTTCAGTAAAGACATAAAGTTTAGAAAATGGAGAAAGTCCCATTTACAAATACAAGAAAAAGATCCAGTTTTTATTAATTTCATTGTGATTCTAAGTAAACCAACAGGTAAGTCAGATTGGAGATGGTTAATTTAATTACTGATGGGCTGTAAGATTTTTTTCTCATCTCACTAATTTTTCTGATGGGTGATTTAAAACACCCATTAAACACCAGAAGTGCATTTTTTTCAAAGATAAAACTATTCCATCTTGGAATCCAATGACTTATGATGAAAAGACTTAACCTTCCAGGAGCAAGAAACACTCATTTTAAAGGATATAAGATTTGGCCATGGAAAATTAGGAAATAAAAACAAGTCATTTCAACTAGGAAATAGAGATATTTAATGTTGGATGAATGGAACGAGTTAAATACACACACACACACACACACACACACACACACACACCCATACATATATGGTACTGAGAAATAGCTATAAATCCCAAATCCTTTATTTGGTGTTAGAAAAGGTAGTTCAGCAAAAGCTCAATGTTCTAAGTCCGATTTCAGGTAGTGGAAACTATTCTCTAGTAATTTTACTGTGGCAAATCCAGTAATCTGCCCAAAATGGGATGAAAGAGGCAAGGTTCAGGCAAGTGTCCTTTCTACCTAACTCTTTCTACAAGCTCTGGTGGTAAAGGTATGTTACCTATCTATAACCACAACCCAGATTTCAGCTGTTCTCTTCCAATGTGCAGTCAACCTCTTGGTTGTCCATACTTGACACATAATATGAACTCTAATTATCTATCTTTTGCAATTAATCATCTGACAATTACATTTCCTGTACTTATAAGCATCCAGCTGGGAACTGAGTTTTATTCTGAGAGGAAAAAAAGAGGATTCAGGTTTCTAACAAATTACTTCTAATTAACCAGAACCTTTTTTAGTCATCACAATGTAAAGATGCCTACAGCTAGTGAAAGAATTTATTTTTGCATTCTTAATGATACCTTAAATTTTCATTTAAATTTCCCCAAAAGGTAGTTCTGGAAATGATTGCACTAATGTTAGTTAAATAAACATTCTGTTTGGCAGTACACAAAGAATGGGGGAAAAGAAAGATTATTTCTAAGGAAAAGGAACGTGCAGCATGACCAGAAAGGGCACCCAACAAAACTAAATAAAGCAGAGATTCAAGGTGTCCACCTTCAAAGTGAAAGATACAAGGTATTTTCCACTAAGTCCAGAAATTGGCAGAGCTGAGTCATACAAATTGTGGAGTTTGGAAGGGACTCTAGGAATCATCTACTCCAGTGGCTCTCAAAGTGTGGTCCCAGGGGCCAGCTTTAGCAACCACCCGGAACTCTTTAGAAATTCAAGTCCCCAGATCCTTGTGGGACCCCACCAACGCCTTCTGACTCAGAAGCACTAGGGTGGGCACAGCAATCAGCCATCCAGGTGACCCTCACCCACTGGCTTAGTTTAGGAACTACTGATAGTCTAACCACTTCACTGAACAGATGAGGAAACCAAACACTGAGATTAGAGGCCAAAGTTTATACACAAGAATAAAATTAAAGAATGACATTGAAGAACTTACAATCATCTTTCTTTTTTATCAAAAAAAATCTTTGTTAATACTGTAATAATAATAATACTGTGGCCTAGCACATAAGTTCTGGGACGAATAATCCTTGAGATCCTAGCAGCTCTATCCCTTCACAGTATACTTAGCTCTTGAGGTCCTGGGACCTAAAATACATCAGCATTCCTACAGTATTGGTTATAAGGTTCCCTACAACATAAAATTCTACAAATATTAAACTAACAAGAAATGAAGACCAGAGAGAGGAAGCCAGGGTCTTAATGGACTTTGAACCAAAAAACCAGATGCAAGAACAGCATTTTGAAGATAGTGTTATATTGGAAAGAACATTGGATACAGAATCAAAGAATCTTGGTTTCTCCTTCTTGCTCAGCCAATCAGTCACCTTGCGCAAGCCACAGGGCATCCCTGGCTGAGGATATGGCTCCTCATCTCGAAACACCTACCTCTGCAGGGCTTCTGGAAAAATAAAATGCAAACTGTCCTTAACACAGCCTTTGGCATGTAATGAGAACTTAATAAACACTAGTCCCTTCTTCTTCTTCTCTTTCAGTTTACAGAGAATGCAGATAGAAAGTGTATTCCAGCTTTCTTGATTTGTGTTCTGAGAGGCTCTATCTAGCTCCATTCTTAAAATGCATAGTTCTTTCTAGACATCGACACGTTCTCCATTAGCCCTCAGTCATTTTCTCTCCATGCTGCTTACCAGATATCCCGAAAAGCACTGAAGACCTCATGGGTTGTTTTTTAATATTTCAGAAAGATTAATAGTGATCATATACTTCATCAGTACAAGACTACACAACTTAACTAAAACATCAAGTTTTATTGTTTTTTGTTTTGTTTTGTTGCTTTAGGCTGGAATATATGAACTCAGTTCTCTCATACTTATTTAACAGACCTTGGCTTTTCTCACATACTTAAAAATTCTATCTCCCCAATTTTGTTAATAAAAAAATAAGGAAATCAACACTTCCTTAATAAGTGTTCTTAATTTGGTGTGCCTGGTGGTGAAAAGACCGGAAAACCTAATGGCTTTATTTCAAAGATTTACATGGGAATCACTTGGGACCAACTCGGGTCTGTGGGACCACAATCTCCCAGGGGGAGTCCTTGACTTGTGGTTGGTTTTTTGTTTGTTTGTTTGTTTTGTTTTTAAATGCCACAAAGACTTTGATTGTGCACTCCGGGCCCGTAACTACTGCTAATCTGTACTATCTTTAATACTGGAATGGAAAAGGAGGAGCCATAGCCCTGACTTCCAACTATGACTGTCGGCTGCAAAGGGACCAGGATTTGGGGTTGGATAAAGCACACTGTGAATTTAAAATTATGGGTACCAATTTGTGAGAAGAAAGGTCCTTCTTCACTCATCAGTGAGAAAGTGATGTATTTTCAGAAACAAAGGAAGAACTCGGAAAATTTCTCACAACTTAAGAAAGACAGGAAAAATAAACCCCACAGAGTATTTTAAAGCAAATACTGTTCCTTAGGGTATAAAGGCTAAAGTTTGTGATCATTTTGTTTTGCATTTTAAATGCAGAATATCATTTGATTGCTTGGGATATAAGTATTAAAATGTGCTATTTTAAAGGAAAAACGTAATCTTTCTAGAAACCAATGGGCATAATTACACTATTAACTAACACTTTTGGATCTGGTTCAGAGTTGATATGGGATGGCAAAGTGCTACATTTAAACTGTGAGGAATGCAGGTGTTTTCCCCACAGTTAGAAATGCTCCACACTGTCATGTACATTTCACCACACAGTCCAATTTGATTTCTTAACCATGTACTTCATCTATTCACTCACAAATATTTATTTAGAATTGACATACTTTTGCATGCATACATTAAGCATGATCACAGTTCTTATTCTAAAATAGCATGTAGGGGCACCTGGGTGGCTCAGTGGGTTAAAGCCTCTGCCTTCGACTCAGGTCATGATCCCAGCGTCCTGGGATTGAGCCCCGCATCAGGCTCTCTGCTCAGTGGAGAGCCTGCTTCCCTTCCTCTCTCTCTCTGCCTGCCTCTCCGCCTACTTGTGATCTCTGTCTGTCAAATAAATAAATAAAATCTTTAAAAAAAAATAAAATAGCATGTAATGTAGTTGGAGCGACAAGACTAATTGCATGAGGGAAAAAAGCAAACTGTAAGGAAACATAAAGTTTAGGACCCAATGGCGCAGATGCTGGCAGAATGGTGGACAAAACAATCAGAACATGTTAGAGTTCCATTGGAAATAACTATTCTGACAATATCATAGTATTCCTTCAGTTGATTTACAATAACATTTTGACATGTGACCCAATAAATCAAATCACCATTCAAATAGTTCTTGGACATTTCTTTGTATGATTAGCACCCTTTATTCCTAAGCAATCTACACAGGCAAAAAATTAAGGATTGGACCTAGTACTCACTACCAAAATACTTGTACAGACTTACGCTCAATTCTGAGATGAAGGCCAATCTTTAAGTTAAACTACATGGACAAAGCATTTTCTTCCTTTTAGATGAATTCATTACAGAAGATATGTGGCATAGAGGAGATCGTGTCAGGTCAGGAAGACTAGCTGGAGCACTGATTCTTGAGTCATATACTAAAGTCACATACTAAAGGAAGCAGGAGGAGAGGATGGCGGACAAAACAGCACATAGAAAGGCAGTTAGGTGAGAATAAGTGAGTGAGCTGCACACAGAAACAGCTCATACATTAATTTGATTATGGGAAGCAAATAAAAGCAGTTTAAGCTTCTGAAATGATGGTGCTTAGGAATTAGGGAGAATTAGGAGAGAAAAGAATGCGAGAATGTGAAATTTGGATTTGACCCAATTGGCAATGATATGCCTTGCATGCTCTTCAAAGAAGCAACATGGGAGAAACTCCACAGCTCTTTTTACAAGTCCAGCTCTATCGCCGTGCCTCTCAACCCAGATGTACAGCATTTATAAAATACAGACGTTTACACAATTGCCCTTATTCTGAGGTCACTTTACTCCTTAAAAAGGTGATTTTATCTCTAATTGATATTTTACTGTTTTAACACACCCACACAATGCCCTGAAGTAAGAAGAGATTTGATGTGGTAAAATCAAGGATATGCTGTAAACAGAAGAATGTGGAAATGCAAAAATGATGTGGCCTGGGGATCGGCCATGGAGTCAAGAAAAAAGGCCTACGTGTAGGTTCAGAAACTATGGTATCTGAGTCTTTAATCTGAACATCTTATTACAGGAAACATTATGGGTTATCTGTATATTCTTTGCACCTGTGACATCACTGCATGAAATGAAACGAAATCTTACTATCTTGGATTTAAAGGTGTCTAAGACTCAGATTTCCAAAACTCGTTTTGGATAGCCTTTAAGCATAAGAATACTTTTTCAAAGACAGAAAGAGTAAACAAGAAAAGTATACTCCGCAAAAGGGCACACTACAATTAAGATTTTCTGACATGTCTTTTCCACGTTTTCTAAAAATACATTTTCCAAAACATTTTTATGATGCATTACTTCATAGGTAGGTAGAACAGTTATTATTATTCTCATTTTACAAATGAGGAAGGGATGACTCTCAAAGGCTGGGGTGCCTGTGTGGCTCAGTCGTTAAGCGTCTGCCTTCGGCTCCGGTCAGGATGCCAGAGTCCTGGGATCGAGCCCTGCATCGAGCCCCACATCGGGCTCCCTGCTCAGTGGGAAGCCTGCTTCTTTCTCTCCCACTTCCCCTGCCTGTATTCCCTCTCTTGCTGTGTCTCTGTCAAATAAGTTCTTTAAACAAAACAAAACAAAACTCTCAAAGGCTAGTGGCAGCCAAGATAGGATTTAAATTCAGGCCTCCTAACTAGAATATTCAGTGCTCGTTCCAGCCCACTCCACTGCTGTCCCATAAGAGCCTCTATAAGCCAAAGAAATTTTAAGTGCTACATGACACTCTCAACTGTTAGATCTTAGCACAGACATAAGTGTGGCCAAGCATAAGAAATGCTTTAATAAAAAGTATGTATGGGGAAAGGAGGGGGATTCATAATGCTTTCCTCGGGCTCTCTTATTAACCCAAAATACTTTGTATTGGTGAATAGAAGGATGCTACGAAATGATTCAAGAGATAGGAAATGAACATGGACAGTAACATAAAGAATTAGAAAAATGAATACATCTTGCAGTTGCAATTGTTTCGTTAGAGCACTACAGAGAAAAGCTCTCAAGAGTAAATCTTACGGAAGCGGCTGCTTTCGGTGGAACATGAAACAGGAGTGGGAATGGGCTAAAAAATAATAAAAACTTTGAAAAAAAGTTAAAAGATGCATGTAACTTAAAACTAACATCTTTTTCTACACCGAAAGGTTAAATTGTGAGGTTGACATTTGCATTTGTTATGTTGTCAACGGTTTCTATTGGCATGTGTACAAACAATATCTAAAGATGTCATCTGCATATTTATACCAAAGGAGCTTATGAACAGGACCTGTCAGTATATTTTAACACCCTTCCAAAACGCCAGCTTTCATCAGATATGAACACAACATGTTTAATTTATTAGTTTGGTCTTAATATAAAAAGTTGACAATCATATGTCACTCTAACTATTGATAAGGTAAATACAGACTACAGGAAAATGTCAAAAAGTTATTGAAATGTTTGCTGAAATACTACATCAAGTTGTATTTATCAGCTCTTCTCTGCCAATGAATATGTCATATTTTCCTACATATGGCCATTCCTGGGAAGATGTATCCACTGGAGCATTTTAGAAACTTCATGCTTAAAGCATCTGAATTCTCAGACATGAGAAATTTAAAAGGAGTCGGAACACAGAAAACACATACAATAACACATGGCATTATTATTTTGCTCCACTAAAGTTAAACAAATTGTACTCAAAGAACGATTCATACTGGATGTAACTATTTGGTTAGAATACTTGTGTTTTGTGTTCCTATCACTTACCATGAATGTTTAAAATTATAAATTCTTCAACTGAATTCACTAGACACTATGTACTATATCTTTTTGAATACTTCAGAAAACATGACAAGTGGAAGACCCAGGCTCCTCTCCTGAAGATCTTACAATTTGGTTGGAGTGATAAAACATAAGTGAAAATCAAATCATTTCAGTACTGACATGGATCCAGTGTGTAAGTTGGTACAGGTTATAAACATACATACCAAGGCAAAAATCCATCATAACGGGAAAGATGATTACAAAAGACTTCTCGAAAGAAGTGGATAAAGGGCTAGGGATTGCAGAAATGGAGGATATGTCAATAGGAGACTACTAGATTACATTGAGCCAAAAGTTCCAGTGCATACCTATCACCCCAAACTGCATGCAGAATAATAGTTTTAAAGCAATTTGAAAACTTTCGCCAGTCTTGAAATGCCAAGCATTCCAATTTTTAATGTTGTTCACCAACACAGTTCACGGACTGCAGGGAGCATGGAGCTTGCCCCCTGTGTATTTGAGTTAAAGAAGCAGAGACACAAAGACTTGCCCAGTGGCACTTAGCTAGTTAGTATCAGAGCTGACACCCAAAGTCAGAACTCTGGACCCTTAATTCAGGGTATTTTCCACTGCATCACACCACCTCTCTTGGTTAACAGCCTGTCTGAAATAAATGTACATTGGTTAGTGAACCAAATGTTCTTTAAACTTTATGTGTTGGAACTCACAGAGACTGTAGTGACTCTTTAAAGATAAATGTCACAAAGCAGTATGATTCAGTAGCTTTAGAGTCAGACAGATTTGATTTTAAGCCCTCGATCCAAATTATGAGACCTTGGCTTTTCATAACCTCCTATATCTGAATTATAAACTAGCTGGGAAGAATATACGATACACAACATGACGTTCAGTTTGTTACAAGTCCTCCATTGTTACTTCTCTCTCCCTCTCCCTCTTCAGTCCTCATCAGTCATCCTTCCAGACTGAGGAGTTTTCAAACAGCAGTAATTTTGCCTCAAGACATTTTTTTTTTTGCCTAGAGACATTTTTTTTTTTTTTGATTGTCACGTCTAGAGTGGGGTGGCAGTGATCTACTGGCATTTGGTGGGTAAAGGCCAGAGATGTTGTTAAACATCCTAGGAGGCACTGGACAGCTTCCCCTCATCCCCAATAAAAAAGTACCCAGCCCCAAATTTTAATAGTACTGAGGTTAAGGATTTTCATTCTAGACCAAAGAGAAAGACTACCCATTACTATTAGTTTTCCATTAGAAAAGAGATCATACTTTTTCTGCCCCCAAAGACAAGCATCCTAATTTTACCAAAGGATCAAAATCAAGATAGAAACACATCAGATACCCAAGCTGGGGTACAAAGAGTACAAAAATACAATTGCATTAATAGTCCTTGCTATATGGATTCTTCTATTTGCGTGGGATAGATTTGCATGCAGATCTATATTTCCAGAGACATGGAAAGATTATTTCCTTAGAATCTCCTCAAGCGAGTAATAATTAGTTAAAAAGTTGTAAATTTCTCAATCTTTATGAATCTCTCTCTTTTTCGTTTAACCGGAGGACTAGAAAATTCCTTAGGCAAATCTGAACTTAATGACAACATCGGTTTGTACGTTGAGATCTTTCTTAGTATCACTTAGATTCCAAAAAGACACTCCGAGCATCAGGATATAGCAAAAGCCGCAGATCATTGCACGAGTCCCAACAAACGGGCACCCCAGGTAGTTGCTGGGGGCGTTCTCACTCTTCTGGTGCATACCTGGGACTTTCCCACCCTCTCCCTTACACTTCTATTCTCCCCTACTCCTATTTTCTCTTCTTTTTCTTTTCCCTGCTGTCTGTGCCTCTTGTCACTTGCCAGTGACAGTTGTTTAGCCCCAGTCATGACAGAACTCAAACGACAAAATGCTTGGTTGCAGTGGCAAGGTTTCAGGAACGCTTTCTGCGAGATAGGGAGGAGAGAGATAGGAAGAGAGTGTATTTTAATTTGTGCTCTCTAGACGCTATACCTACAGGAGGAGAAAAAAGATTTTGTAGAGGTAGTATTAGAGGAGTCCTCATTTCGAAAAATATTATCAAAGGCTCAAGAAATACAGCTGTTCATAATCTATTGTTAATATTTAAAAAACAGAGTATTTCTAATTTTGCTGGGTTTAAATCATTCCTCTTTGGAGTGGAAAGTGAATTCTTAATACAAAGCGGCTATTGTGAATGAATTTGGTCTTAGAGATTTCTCTCAGAAAATGCCACAAGATGGTACATTTTAAGTATTGGAGTGAGCCACAGTGCCATCTATGGCCATGTGAATTAGAAGGCAGGATTCTGCTACTTTGACAATCTCTGAAGACTACAAAGATAGAAAGCCCTTCTGCTATAGAATGCCCTGACAAAAATCTTGCCCCCAATCTGTATTTTCAAGACACAGGGAAAGATTATTTCTACCTGAGGAGAATCTACCTGAGGAGGTAATAATCAGCTAAAAAGACATAAATTTGTGGATCTTATGACATAAACACTTTGAAATTACATACTTTCATGAAGATAATCTGACCTGATTGATGACATTGATAATCTGACATGACTGATAAACCAAGGCTCATCAATCAATTCCCTGTGTTTAAGAAAAAACCTGAGAAAATAAGAATTATTTTACTTTAAGAAATAGAATAGGTTTTAAGATAATTTAAGACACAAAAGGGTATTTTTTCCTAATCGGAGTCTTTTTTTGATTGCAGTTCAAAAATAGTTTAAAAGTTATTTTATAATCGAAAACTCTAAATACCGTTTGACATGATGATCATAAGATTTAAGTTGGTATCATAAGCTATGGGTTACATAAAATTAGACATTTTTCAACCCAGCCACAAAAGGAACTTTAATTTTCTCTCTAAACAAGAGAAATCCTCTAGTAATTCTACTATCAAGTTGTAAGTTATTTTCCCCACACCAATGCACAGCTATCATCATTTGGAACCAAGTAGATTTTCTCTTTCTTTCTGTTCCAAATTCACTCGGCTTACTGCCAAGAGAAAATACAGACACGGGGGAGGCAAAGAGCAATTCTGTTAAGATCAATGAAGATGTTGGCCATAACAGAATCCTATTTATCCATCACATCCGTACTTCTTTTTCTGATTAGAGATTACTAGCAATTTCTTGACAATTCTTGTACAAAATTAAGTTACAATCAGTCTTCTAGACTTCACAAGAAAAGGAAAAAATATATACGTCTATATAGGTTTTCCTACTAAATCTAAAAACAACGCGTATGCACACACACACACACACACACACACACACACATCCTTTATAACTACTTCATTCTTAAAAGGGTATAATATGCCTATTTCCAAAGCAGTTAAAAGAGAATATTTACAGACAAAAAAAAAATTCACATGAAGATGTTCTATTGCCAATGGCTTAAGAGGTCAAAGGCACAGTCTATTTAGCAGAATGAAATTAAAGGCTGAGGGTTTTGTTTTGCTCTAAGCCCAAGCAAAAACTTAAAATGCTCATTTTGGCACTTAGGGAGAAAAATTTTGCTATGCTGTGTTATGGCTGTATGCCTTGGCTTCTCTGTTTTCCCCAAATAAATTTTATCATAGCACATAACTTTAAGCCTACAGGAAATTAATTTTTGAGCAATTTCTCAATTGATACAAAGGAAAAGGGGGCCACTGTTACTGTCAGAGACCAGATTCGCCAACTTAGAAAGTGTGTGTAAAGTGAAAGCATTAAAGATTTGAAAGAAAAAAATGAAAATAAGTTCAAAATGGCACTGCAACTCGCAGGAAGGAAGAGCTTCATCTTTCCAGATGCTTCACGAAATATAAGGCAACCACATTACCCAGCACGTGTAGCCTTTCAATGGCTCTGAACCACAACTGAGATAAAGGCTGAGCTCAGCTTAACTCGCAAGGCTTTGCTGGGCTCTCAAGCTTGTCAAATTCTGGTGCCCACGTCACCCTGTACCAGTGAAATCATAAAGTCCAAGAACGGGTGCTGCGCTGCAGGATCTTCTACAGTCCCCAGCGATTCAATGTGCAGCAAAGTTTGGAGCTAAGGCGCTAGCCCAATATTTTACATCTGATACGGTATTAGACACTCTAGGCCTCCCGTTCCTCCCTTCCGTCATACTACCCTTCCCTTTGCTTACCTGGTACTTCCAACCTGAATCAACCCTGCTTCTCTTGTGTTCATTCTCATCCTTCAAGTCTCAGGTTGGGTGTGACCTGCTCGTGGCACCTTCACTTCCAGGTTGGATGCCCCTCCCTGAAAGCGTGCCCTTTCACACACTATCCCATCAAAGCCTCTCCAATTTCACTTGCCACATTATTGTAAAGACCGTGAGCTTCTTGAAAAATATGTTTTACTCATCTCTGGACCACTTACTCAATGGTGGACACATAAATAGATACTAAGTACACGTAAATTGTTTACAGTAATCTATACCAAAACAACAAATTGTTCAAAGCCACCAAAATTCAAACTAACTTTAATGGATAGAGAGAATATGAGTATGAAAGTTCTCTCCCTCAGCTTCCTAATTTGTTCTTTTTTTTTTTTCAACATTTATTTATGTAAGCCATCTCTATGCCCAATGTGGAGCTCAAACTCACATCCCCAGGATCAAGGGTCTCATGTTCTTCTGACTGAGCCACCCAGGCACCCCCTCATTTGTCCTTTAGTTTGAAATTAATTCTAATATTTGTTTTCCTGGTGAGAATTTGATTTAAATCATTTTAGCTTCCACCATATTCCTTCTAGGTGTGTACTATCTTGCCTTATATATTTGGGTATATTCTGAACCGAATTCTCAGTATATGACACTGTTTGGAACTTTTAAATTATAAAGCTATCTGGTTGTCTTTAGGTATGCTAAAGTCAATTCTTCATTGCTATTAATGGCAATATTTAACAGGTACTATAGAATCTTCCCCCTTATCCTTCTCAGTGCTGGCATGTATGTTAGACCAGGGACACAGCAGTGCAAAGACAGTGACTCCTCCTGATAGTTTCTGGGAAATGTCCATTGTCAGAAATTAGGGATAGAATGGGAAGGAAATCCAAAGTATAAAATTTAACATTTTAACTCTAGAGGAAAAACTCAGCACAACCATAGTTCATATGATACACATAATAAAATGATATAAAATAACATATAGTACCATGATTCATCTTCCTTTAATTCTGAATCCCATACCACAAGGCCAAAGAGAAACTCCTTTTATAGATTAACTTCTAAGATGTTTTTTTTACAAAACAAAATGCACTAGAATATAAAAGCAATGCAACTTAGAAGGTCATATCTGAGAATAAGATGGAAGACTTCAAGTCTCTATCCTTTGTGTAGATGCCAGTGAGTCTACTGAACCCCTGAAAGAGGGTTTACATTTTTAGGTTATTGAACGAATCTTCTGGCTTTACCATACCTTCACCTCTAAACTCTTTAATTCTAGGATCACCACTGGTGCATAGCGAAGTCACTGACTAAAAATCCGTGCCATTCTCAAAGTCCTTGCACGGTTCTTATTTTATTTGACATTCCTATTTACCCATTAGGGAGGCAGAACCAATATGATGATCTAAATGTGCAGATCCAGAAACTGCAGCACGGATGAATTTGCCATGTCTGAGGTCTCAAGCCTCCAGTTCCTGGGCTGTTCTCACAATTTCACACTTCCTCTACTGACGAAGTAGTCCATGACCAAATTTACCTTGCACACACTATTAGAAAAATATGGGGTGGACCATTTCTAACAAATGCCTAACAATATATACACGATTGTTTTGAAGTGTAAATAAAGCCGTCAAATAGAGGCCCTGGATCAGACAGCATTTGAAATGAATAGCACGGAATCATGTTCTTTAAAAAAAAAAATGGAGAAAGAAAAAAATTTAAGCTTCGCTGAAACTAAATAGAATCTAATCTGTAAGATTCTAACTATGGAGATAGTTTTTTCCTTTCTAAGCTTCATTTTAAAAAGCACATGGGTCCATAAATAAGACAACCCTATTCTTATTTCACTTGAAATTTATTTATAGACTAGGTTTATATGAGAAGATTGAGATAAGAAAACAATGAAACAAAAAATGTCAGTCATTCAACATGCAGAGACACAATGCTCCATTACCAAAGTCAGAGTATCAGGTGACAAACTCAGAAGAGATCAGCAAAGGGGTCTCTTGTTTTAAAGGACAGAATATATTTTTCAGGAACTCGTTTCATTTCTATAATCAGACATTTTACATGCCATGCAATGTAACTTTCCAAACAATAAAATCTGATCCTTACTCCATTTTAAGAATGCAATTACTGATCAAATTCTTCATAACCAATAATAAAAGTCTCCATTTTCTGTTTTCTTTTGTTTTTTCAAATATATATATATATATTTAGTATCAAATATATATATATATTTAGTATCATATATATATATATATATTTGTTTTAGTTAGGGGGAGGCAATGGCAGTGGGAGAAGAAGAGAGAGTCTTAGTGAGACTCCACACTGAGCTTGAAGTCTGTTGTGGGCCATGATCCCGGAGGTCATGACCTAAGCCAAAACCAAGAGTCAGATGCTCAGCCAACTGTACTACCCAGGTGCTCCCTCCACCCCCCCCAAATTTCCATTTCCATAGTAGGTTTCTACGTCCCAGAGATAACCTGCTTTAAACCATACTCAACGGTACCAAATGGAGAATGAGAAAATCCAGACAGTTCCTTAGAATCTTCTGTGATGGAGACTGACCTATAGCAGTTTTTACGAATTTGCAAAGACATGAGGGGCCTCAAGAACTAATAAAATGCAGTAAGGACAGAGTCCCATTTCTTGATGTTCCTGAATCTGACCACACTTAAGCATTTCAGAGGGATTTCTAGAAAAGCTTTTAATCTATGATCTTATGAACTTCTTCAAAGAAAAGCCAAAAGTGCAATTTGACTCCACATTTGCTATTTGCTTTTACTCTTAAATATGATCCTTCCATTTTCGGGGAACTAAAACACATAAAGTTAAACAAAACAACCTAAGCAAAAAATGAGACCATCTCTACACGTGGTCTGTTTCCTGGTACGCTTTCAAGGACTTGGAATCCAGAGAAAAAAGTCTCTGGTTGAAATCTCCTCTAGCCCCATTTTAACTTCTTGTACAGGGAAGCTGAAAATAGTCGACCTGGCACCTGGCAAAGCTCTTCAACTACTCTCCCACAGTTTAAAACCCTTCACCTGAGAGATCACTTGGGCTCGTCTTCCTCACCAGCAGCTCAATGCTCCTGAAAGCGATATTCTAAGTCAGCAGGGCCTAATCTGTTTTAAGCTTTGTTCTGAACCTCACAAATGTGGAACTAGATAAAAGACAATAACAAGGGCAAAGTAAAAAAGTAAAAAAGAAGCAAGTAAAAGTCAGAACCACCATGTGTCATTCCTAGTTGCTAATTCACTTCAATGTAGCAAAGCACAAAATTGACACGCTGTATTAGAATATTTTTGTAACCCTAGGGCTTAAGTAGGAAACCTGGAGTTCAGTCAGTGGTGTTACATAATGCCGCCGTTGAGTTTCAAGATCCCTGGAACATAAGCTTTAAGAGGGTGACCAACATGTGGGCAAGGGTCTTGTGTGGAGCCATGACCTTGAGGCTTTAGGCTGCTCCAGCATCATCACTACCAGAGCATCACTGTCCCATTTCACTGTTTGGCACCTACCAGGAGAGTGACTGGCAAGGACTTTGATAAAAAAGCATTTCATTTAAAAATAATTTAGCTACTTTTCTTTCCAAGGAAAGTATACCATACGTGAAAAATGAGAATGACTCAAAGGCAAAACCAAGTAAAAAGGCTTGTCTCTTAAACTACTTAGTGCTTTTCCCAGAGAGTTCCACAACTCTTGATAACACAGCCTATGACCATATATTTACAGAATATCAGACTTTTTTTGACCATGGGACAGTTTATAAGCGACCAGTAAAAAGTTTACTATTTATGAGCAAACAATTTAACATTAAAACAGAGCTGGCTTTTTGACGATGGCAATTAGCTTCTTCATGTTCCAAACACCAAATAACATTTTCCCATTAATTTTTAAACCAATGTGGCTTTAACTTAAAATAAACTGTACATCAAAAGAATGGAAAATAAACAGCCAGGAACACAATTTGACGAATTGGATTTATTTAGTTTATTTATCTAAACAGGGACCATTGGATCTCTTTAATAGGCTGACAGTTGCACTGGGCTGGTTAATAAAACATTCAACAGTGTCTTCAGCCAATATAGAAATGCAAATCCCATCAGAAATATTTTATTCATGAGGCAGTAATTTCAGTTACTACCAACGCCTTAAAAAAAAGAAAAGAAAAAAAAGCCACTCTGCAAATAAACAGTGCCATCTAGTGACTAACAATGAAGCCAAATTCGCCACAGGCATTTATGATTAACCTTTCAAAAATCTTACCTGTTTTTACCTTTCCCCTCTTTTTCTTTTTTTTTTTTTCCCCTCTTTTTCTTAGGTGAGATCAGAGAAACTGGGCAAACCAAGCAAACAGAAAAGTCGATAATAATTTAAGTCATTTAAAAAGGATTATAAGCAGAGACAACTGCATTAAAACCAGCAAGCTTTCTATTCTTTTGTTTGTTTTGAAGCAAGTTAGCACTGTAAAATATACACTTCATCTGCTTAGAAAACTCAAACTGCTAGAAATGCCATAATGTTGTGACAAAAATTTGCTCCTTCTGCCATAAAATGGCACTATAACTTTAAATCCAATGGGTAAAACAAAATTTGTAAGTTTAGGTAGGAATAAATATTCCAATAAAACTGCAAGGTCCAAGGAGAGACCTGACACCAGTTGAATAACTTACACACCCAGAACGTGTGAGTGTGGGCACACACACGTGTATCAGTATACACTTCAACATGGTGAATGACTGCAGGCAACGTGGAAGTTATTTTTGCAGGTGATATATTTCTACAGGAGCTAAAGGCAATGGTCTTAAGCCCAAAACAGTCACACACACACACACACACACACACACACACACACACACAGAGGAAGACAGTGTCAGAGCTTCCAAAGTGAAGAAAATCTACCAAGGCCAACTTAAAATTCAGTACGTAACACCAATGATAAAATATTTAAGGTATACTACTGTTCTGTTCAAGTATACATGGTGGCAGAAGGGTCAAGAACATGAACCTTTTACAGCACCTTGGAGTAGGAGACCACAGTGACACACACACACACACAGATCAGCCCCCTTCCGGCATCACTATAGCCAAAAGTCATTTTTGGATTCTTCCCTGTTGGGTGGGTCCATTTCCTGTGTCAGCCTCTGTAATTATTGGAGGCTCCATGAGTAGAAGATTTACCAGGGTCAATGCCTAGAATGAGAATCCTACAAACAAAGAAGGTCACTTTCCTGATGATTTTTTTTCTTTTTAACAGTTTCATACAGCAGGGCCTTAGGAACAACTGTCTTAAGGCAATAACTACAAACAAGGAAAATCGCGCATGTACACATCAATGCAGTGTTACCTTCTCCCTTAAGGGCCAAGTCATATCAAGGAAACTAATATAGTCTTCAGTTTGTGATTAAGAAATATTGAAAATGTAAAATGAGTTCGGTTTTAGAGCAAACACGGAGAGCCATGAGTATCTGCTTGTCTTGCTAATATTAATGTATCTTCCATGGCAGAGTAGCTTAGAAAAAAAAATCTCAGTTGTGTCTAATTTTGGAGTTGTAAAATCTCCATAGTGACAGGTAACAGGATCTTTCTCATATAACTGTGGATTAATTGAGTAATGTATTTAAAGTCTTGATTGAGCCTATGATTTTATTTCTCAACACATTCAAACACAGAAAAAGTACAACAAAAATGATCCAATGAGTCACAATAAAAATGTAATTCCAGGGCTATTTTAATAAGAGCCAGAATATTGGTGAAACCCTTTGACTTGGTAATCTGCCCTCTGAGAAATGACCCGATGAAATAATCCCATTGTAATATGTTCATCATAGCACAATAAACTGCAGAGGGAGTAAATGGAAAATATATCACAATTCAACAAAAGATGAACTAGTATCACTAGCTGAAGTATTATATACCCACTAAAATGATTCTGAATTTATAGAACTGAAAAATACCAATGTTAGAATCTTGTATTATAAAAAGGTGGAAAAAACATGAGTTGAGAAACATCATTATTATGTAAAATAAAACAATAAATTATGCAAGGGAGAGGGGAACAGAAGACTGGAAGAAGAAAACAAATCAAAATGTAAAATATGGATCTTTTGGGGTAATAGAGATAAGGTTTTTTCCCTTCTTTCTACTCTTCTTTATTTTCAGAATATTCTACAATAAGCAGATAATATTTTTACAGAGAATCAGAAAACAAATGTAATATTTGTAAATGGTAAGCATATTTATTAAGTGCATATGGTGGAAGAAAATTTCCTTTCTAGAATGGTTCTGTCCACTTTGGCTGTCTTATTTCCTTCTAGAATGCACTTATGTTCCTGCAAGACGGATAAGCTGGTGCTATAATTACAACATATTACCGCTGACACTATCTAAATCTCTCAAACACGATTTCATCATTTTCTACAGCTTTCATAGAAGTGAAATATCCCAGGGAGTCATAAGAACAGAAAAGACAAAATGTAAACAGAAGGATCAAGTTCTTGACCTTTCAACAAAAATCAAAAATTAAAAGAGTTCAGCTTTCTCATTTGCATGTCTTTAGTCTATCTTAGACTTAAAAAAAAAAAAAAAAACAAAACAGAATACAGCTACCAGCTTCACTCATAAACTCGGATACTCAAGTTGTCCATTCACCTGTTAAAAGAGGAGTGCAGGTAGTAGCAGTAAAAGCTTCAAGCTGTTCCACAACATCCTTTGAACCCTGACCTAAGGGACCAACTCCGAGAGTCTGCAGGTAGTTGGGTTTCCAGGACCGTTCAGCCTCACTGCTGAGACTGTCAATAGAAGTGCCATTCTCTGATGTAGACAGCTTTGCACTAGCAGCTGGTCTAACAATCACATCACATAGCCTGCCAAACAGGCAAAGAACAGCATTCGGGCACCAATGACCTGGGATAGAAGTGAACTTGAGACGGGGGCTAAAAAGCTCCACTTCTAACATTCATTACAATCGATTCCTCCACCCCCAATACTGTCCGTCTTAAAGGAAGTTCAGCTTTGTTGCAAGAAAAAAGAATATGCAACTACACAAATAAACCACAAGATGGCGCCAGAACCCCAGTACAATACCAGAGACATTCAAGGCATTCAACGCACCATGCCCTTACATGACTTTTGGAACCTTACCCTGGGACATCATGTACTTGGTTCCTTCTTTTTCTTCTTATGAGACTTGGTCAAACATTTTATACAGTGTTAGGATTTTTTGTCTGTACAAGTTTAGGGCTTTTTTTGTTTGATTTTATTTTCTTAAGAAATAAACAATAATCTTAACCTTGAAAAATCCTCTACTATGTATCCCCCCCTTTTGGTTGGTTCATTTTCCTGGAATCCCTGACATGACACTTCTCTGACCCTATACCAACATTAAAGAAAGAAATTACCAGAACAAATTAAATATATGAATTCTAATCAAAAAGTGTTTTCATATACATAAAGAGGACATTAAATCAATTTTTATGGAAATGTGAATCTGGAGATCGGGGATTGGCAAGGATCATGGAGAAAACATAAGAAAGTGTGTTTAGGGGACCCTGGGTGGCTCAGTGGGTTAAGCCGCTGCCTTCGGCTCAGGTCATGATCTCAGGGTCCTGGGATCAAGTCGCACATGGGGCTCTCTGCTCAGCGGGGAGCCTGCTTCCCTCTCTCTCTCTCTGCCTGCCTCTCTATCTACTTGTGATCTGTCTCTGTCAAATAAATGTTTAAAAAAAAAAAAAAAAAGAAAGTGTGTTTAGATGATATGATTCTGGCCCTGACTCTAAACAACATTGTGACTTTAAGGTAAGTCATTTGGTCTTCCTGGTCCTCCAAATCCTCATCTAAAAAAAGATGACTGGATTCTAACTTCTCTGGACCTAATGTTCCTAACTTACACTAGGACCATAAGAAGCCAAAAATGAACAACAGGAGGCTATTGTAGGCCAAATCCCCAGGATCACGGAGTCAGGCAAGTGAACATAATCATCAGGAATAGCAACAGTATAAAAAGGGAACAGAATGACGACCATTGCCTTCCCTTAACTTCCCACAATTATGAATACAAACTATAACCTGAATTTTAAAATCTTTTAAGTAGTTATTTACTCAGTTACAAATTAAAATCTATGATATGAGTCACTGTAAACAGTAGACAATTATTTTTTAATTTCCAATTATCTGCTAAATAAACATTAAAAGTACACTCAACTTCTATGCCAGTGAAGACAGAGTAATTGGTACAAGACTAATCCTCCCACTCTAAACAACTATAAAAATGGACGAAATGTATGGAACAATTGTTTTCAAAAATTGGACGATAGGCAGGTAGAAGTACAATCCTCTGGAGAAGAGAAGCACTTGAAATGAGCCTTACAATTGCTATGGTTCTCAGTCTATAGGTACTTTCTAGAAAATAACATGTGGAGAGAGAGCCCCAAAGGAACAGAGCGTGTCACTGAGCTTAAGAGGCAGACACTGGAGTTTGGGGTTGAGATGGGGAGAATTTAGTAGGAGAAATTAGCTCCCTCCGTAGAGAAGGGAGCTACACAGAGAAGGGGTTCCAGAAATCTATGAAGTGATCTCCTTCAGTTATGGCCAAAAATGAATTTGCATATGCAGAGGGCAAGATCCCATAGGTTCTTGCAGAGAACAGGTATGGGGCGCTGTGGATGGCATGGAGATTCTGGAGGTCACCCACAGCAGGGAGACAGAATTCCGACCAAACTTAAGTCTGAGCAGTCATTGAATGTGCCAGTCATTCAAGTGGAAGCCAAGAAAAGCCGCACCCCAAAAGTAGGTCTACTCTAGACACGTCCTTAAAAACTTTAACAGTAAGCCTTAAAAGGATTGATCTGATCTGTTAGTAAGTTACTTGCTTGTCTAAATAAAGCTCAACATTCTCTAAGGGGCACCTGGCTGGCTCGTCAGTAGAACATGTGACCACTGATCTTAGGGTTGTGAGTTCAAGCCCCACACTGGGCACAGAGCTTACTTAAAAAAAGAAAAAGAAGAAAAATTCTCCAAAACATGCATTGACAGCAGAGGTGGTATCATGCCATGGAGGCAATCGCCGGCTCTTGGGAAGACGAAGAATTTTAGATATTTCAAAGACCCGGGGTCCTCCAAAGGGTCATAGTATGTACAGATATACAGTGTATCCGTAGCATTAAAATTTCATGGGGGTGGGAGGAAGAAGGGGCAATTAGAAAAAGAAAGTCTAAAAAGGTTCCTTAGGGGGATGATAATGAAGAAAAGGTTGAGATGCACCACTCTAAAGGAAACCAACAAAATCTAGGCTTTTAACAATGTATGATCCACGATACCAAGCATATGATAATAAAATTCCTAGACATATGAAGAAACAATGGAACAGAACAATGTAGAACAGAAAGTCTACAAGCTGACCTGGATTTTATTCAGCAGGCAATGAGCAGTACACAGGATTTTGTGGAACAATGTGACAAAATCAGATCAGTGTGTTAGAAAGATAATTCAAGACTAGTGAAGAGGGTGGTTTAGAGCAGGAGAAGAATAGAAGGAGGAAAGGCTACTACAAACATCGAGATGGAAAAACATGAGAGCTTCCAGTAGTGGAGATGAAAGTGGGAGAGATCTGAGGGCAGGATTGCTAATTCTGTGATCAACTGAGGTGCAACATGATGGCGAGGAAGAGATTAAAGATAACTCGGAAATGACTAGAACTTGTCAAATTTAAGTGTGTGTGCTTAAGGGATTCTGGAGTAAAGCAAGTAGTAAGAATTATGAATCTAGAACTACAGAGGTCTGGGTTGGCAATACGGGTTGGTATAGATGCGGTCACTGAAGCCACAGGAGTAGATGATGCCACACGGGGTAAGACAGTGGGAGTAGGTGGAGAAGCCTGAAGAACCCAGTGTCTGTGGCAGAGGAGGGGGAGGGGCCAAGACAAGAAAACAAGTAGATGATGAGAGTCAAAGAAAGAAGTATTGAGCTGTCCTCTGCCCTTCCTCATTGGTACAAATCCCCCAAAGTCCCGATGTCACAAGGGGAAGAGCACAACTCCTTCATTTGCAAGAATGTTGCAAATGAGACACGAAGGACCACCTGTGCTATTTTTCTTGGGGTTCGGTGGTTCTAGGTATATCACCATAAGAAAGTTAATAAGTATCTTTAAGAAGATAGTCTTCATTGCTTTAAACATTAAGGAATTAAATATAAAAAGAAAATATGAACCAAAAGGGAATTATGTACCTATTTTCTATACTCTGTTCCAATACCTCAGGTGGTGTGGTACGGAAAAGGGGAGGAAGCAATCAAGGAAGCGTCAGAGGACCACTCACTTCTCAAAGGCCCCCAATGGCTTCTCATCAATCCAGAGCAAGAGCCAAGGTCTTCACTATGTCTACGATGCCCTTGTAGATACCCCCTCTGCAAACACAGGCGCCTCTTCCGCTTTCACTCACGCCGCAGAGAACACCCACGATCACTCACCCGTTTACCCACTTTATTTTCATTTATAGCACTCATTGCTATCTGAAATTATAATATAGATGTATTTGTTTCTTGTTTTAGCCTCTAGAATTTAAATTCCATAAGAACAAGAACTTTGTCTTAACCCAGCTTTCTCCAAGCACGCAGGGCAGTGTCTTATACACAGCCAGGCTTGGCAATGATGTGTTGAATGGCATCCAGAGTCAATCTGAACTTCTTGGGTCTATCACGTGTAAAATGGGGAGAGTCATCCACATCTACTCTGTCTACTCCTTGTACAATGAAACGAAGTAGTGTACGTTAAAGCACTTTATAAACTCTAAGTCACTATACCATGGAAGGTGGGGGCTGGAAGTGGTAAAGGATGCTTCCCGATGCAGTAGAAGAAAGTTGTGCTAACAATTACCCACATAAACACATGAATTTTTAATGATAGCCTGGAGAATAGATGTTCAGATCACAGCTTCTGGTTCCATTTTTCTTTAGAACAACAACAACAAAAAATGCCTGAGAAATACTGACCCAAGCATAGACTATCCAAATACCTAAAGAACTCTACCCAGATTATATTCTTCAGGAGACAAAACCACTAAAGATTGAGCTAGCTGCCTTACAAGCTACAGAAACAATTTAATCTCTGGAAAAAATTTTAAGAAGAAAAGATTAAAGCTAAATTCAGTGTTCTGAGGTGAATCGTGTCTATCTCACTTCACATGTCGAGGTTCTAAGCTTTAGTACCTCGGAAAGGGACCGCATCTGGAGAAGAGTTAACTGAGTTACAACAAGGTCGGGAGGGTGGGCTCTAATCCAGCATGATGGGTGTCCTTATAAGAAGAAGAAATCAGAACACAGACACAGACAGAGGGAAGCCCATGTGAAGACTCAGGGAGAAGATGACCATCTCCAAGCCAAGGAGAGAGGCCTTAGAAGAAACCAACCCTGCTGATGCCCTGATCTCAGACTCTCAGCCTCCAGAACTGCGAGAAAATAAATTTCTGCTGTTTAAACCATTCAGTCTGTGGTACTTTATGATGGCAGCCCTCACAAACTAATATAATTTGTTATTTCAGAAACCAAGAGAGAAATCTTTGTAGTTTCATAAAGATGAGGTTAGCAAACTAAAATAATCCTCATAAATATTTCACTTTACTTTCATCATTTATATTGAAACATTAATTTTAATTAGAATTGTCTAGGTATAAATTTGAGTTATCAAATTCTCAAATCAATTTAAATTTTCTCACTAGATCTCATATTCTCCCTAAGAGTACCCACCTTTCGCAAAGCAATTAGAGAAGGTTTTATCTAGCACAGAGCACAGGAGCTAGGCAGTTACACTTCTTTTCTGAATGTAGGCGCATTGTGGATCCTAATTTTTTTTTTTTAAAGAATTTATTTACTTGACAGACAGAGAGTGAGAGAAAGAGAGAGAGTACAAGCAGGGGGAGCAGCAGAGGGAGAGGGGGAAGCAGGCTCCATGCTCAGCAGGACTCGATCCCAGGACCCTGAGATCACGACCTGAGCCGAAGGCAGAAGCTTAACCCAATGAGCCACCCAGGCGCCCCCCCAATTTTTTTTAAATTAATAAAAACACAATTTAAAAGGCAACTGCATCAGAGTCACTGACATAGACTATCTCAACTTCTTAGGAAATATCCACCAAAATATAAAACAAACATGCCTAACTGCAAATCACCCTATCTCCAGATCCTAGGGGGATTTCTACTGGGTCCGGTACCGCTATAGTCTAGAAGACCCAAACTCCATAAGTAAAACACTTAGGCAAGAACAGAGGTAGAAAGACCCTTCCAATTCTTGACTTTCTTTATGAATTTGGACTCCCAGGTCAGCAATGTAGTCGATTCACATACCAAGACATGACTTCTCTGTCATTTACTGGTAAAGCTCAGTTCTTTCTTCATCTGTATCTTTTTTTTTTTAAGTAGTAAAATACCCATAACCTAAGATTTGCCATCTGAGCCATTCTTAAGTGCACAGTTTCATGGTGTTAAATATATTCACCTGCTGAGCAGCCATTCTCTAGAACCTTTCGTCTTGCCAAACTGAAACTCTGTACCCATTAAACAGTAATGGCCCATTTCCCCCTCTCTCCAGTCCCTGGCAACCACCATTCTACTTTCTGTGTCTTATCTTTGACTACTCTAGTGCATAATATAAACAGAATCATATACTATTTGCCTTTCATGATTGGCTTATTTCACTTAGCATAATGTTCTCAAGCATATCATGTCATGTCATAGCATAGGATACATTAGAATTTCCACCATTTTTAAGGCTGAGTAATATCTCATTGTAGACCATGTTTTGTTTAGCCACTCATCTGCTGCTGGACACCCGGGTTGCTTCTACCTTTTGGTGTCGTGAATAATGCTGCAATGAACATGGGTGTACAAATATAAAAACTCTGCTTTCAATTCTTTTGGAAATATACCCAGCAGTGGAACTGCCCAGCTCTAGCTTCCAAACTCCTATTACTTTCTAATTACTAACAATTTCAACATTCTATGTTTAGCGTTCTTAAGTTTGCTCTTAAGTAGGTAGAGCTGAAAGTCTAGAAGAAAGTCTAGAATTAAGTGAATTCCTTCTGTCCTTGTGCGGGAGGAGGGTAACATAATCCTTCAAGACTCTAATACAGTCTACGGCGCCTACTCCAGAAGAACAGTGTGCATAGAAATGGACGTCCAAAAATACCTATATAATTTCAGGACATTCATGCGCCCCTGAAGTCCATCTATGAACACTGCACCCGAAAGGCTGCAGATTAAGAAAGGCCAAAACTGGGTTTCAGAATTCTCCGAAATGCTAAGTATAAATACACACTGTCAAAACCCAGAAGACGTCGCGCTTCGGACCCATCTGTGAGTCAGGAATCCAGCACACCTCATATGCCACCATTAGCTAGTTCTTCGGGTATTTTTAGACCCCCCAAGCCACAGACAATGGAAGCTGTGCTGTCTCCCGCACCGGCTCCTGGAGACGATGCTCATCGGGCTCACTGAGGCGTGCGGCGGAAACGACAGAAAACACAGGTGAAAATGCAGATGCAAGAGCGGTCAATAGGACAGAGGGGGAGTCTGACTCACAAAATCTGTTTCAAGTTTGCCCATTTCTTGCTTGTAGCTTCGCATCCTGTTGCTGTACATTCCTCGACTCTGGGGCGGTATATCTCGGACTTCCAGATCCATCTGCTCAAGCTGGCAGGGCGAGAGGAAAACGTGACTTCAACCATATGCTTATGCTTTATTTGGCCACACATGTAGAGCTGAAAGGATTTAATCCCAATTTCTTGTTTTACACCTGAGGAGCCAGGCCGAGAGAGCTCGCTGCCCAAGATCAAGTGACACTGGGACTGCTTTGGGGCTTAACTTTTGTCTGCGTCACCAAGTGAAGTTCCTGAGTGCTTGCTAGTGACGTGCAGAGTGCCGAAGCACTCACTCTGTCAAGAATGTTTGATTGTTTGTTTGTTTGTTTTAGATTTTATTTATTTATTTGACAGATGCAGATCACAAGTAGACAGAGAAGCAGGCAGAGAGAGGGGGAAAGCAGGCTCCCTGCTGAGCAGAGAGCCTGATGCAGGGCTCAATCCCAGGACCTTGAGATCATAACCTGAGCTGAAGGCAGAGGCTTAACCCACAGAGCCACCCAGGTGCCATATTTTTTTTTTTAAACATATGCATTAATCCAAATGTCCTCGATAATAGCAATTTTAATCCCGTTGGTATGTCTTATCATTCAATCCAACCTCACCTGGACTGGTCTTCTGACCCTAAACCACCAGGACTATGGGAACATAAAACAAACCATTACTTCCACCCGAAATTTATAAAATGTCAGCCCAGCCTTAGTCATTTGGTGAAAATTCTTCTAGAAACTCTTTTCTGATTAGGAAAATCATGTGCCAACCAATATGTGGTCTGACCCTCCAGCGTAACTCCTTCTCCTTTGTAACCATGTCGATATGGCACTGAGTGGATACTGTCATCTACTAAACTACACAAAGCTCACTGAAATCGCAGCCGCATACTTTTCAAGAATCTGGCATTAATAACACTTTGGATACCACACATGCGCATTTAATTTTTTTTTTTTTAAGATTTTATTTATTTACTTGACAGAAAGAGATCACAAGTAGGCAGAGAGGCAGGCAGAGAGAGAGAGAGGGAAGCAGGCCCCCTGTTGAGCAGAGAGCCCGATGCGGGACTCGATCCCAGGACCCTGAGATCATGACCCGAGCCGAAGGCAGCGGCCCAACCCACTGAGCCACCCAGGCGTCCCCACACACATGCGCATTTAATGAGAGGCAAAACAGAAATAGTGTGACGAGTAAGAACACAGACTTTCGAGTCAGACGCCTGCGTCCACATCGGGCTCCATTACTTATTAGATGGGCAGCCTCGGATGGGTTTATTAAGTCTTCTGGGCCTTACTTTTCTCCTTTCTAAAAATAGTATGTCTTTTGTAGGACAGCTGTAGAGATTATATGGTGTAATTCCTATAATGTGCTTACAACAGTGTCTCTTGCTTGGTAATCGCTAGATTAATGTTAATAGTAGAGATGATTACTGATGACACAGAAGAAATACAGCAGGTATAGACACAAGGAATCAGAGATAGCTTATTTATACCTGGCATTAAAAAATAAAAACCACCACCAACAGCAAATTGGCTCAGACCATGTCAAATAAACTCATACCCAAAAATTCCGCTATGTATTTTACCTTTTAATGAGTTATTTCCATGACTACTATAAGCTTATCACTAATAAAACTTCTATTTGTCCAGCGTTAGAGACTGAGTAATGATAGCAGCTCTCTGATAAACCAGAAAACCATGTTTTAATTCACGGTCCTTAATTTTTACTGAGAGAGAGAGAGAGAATTTTCATTAGCCTTGACTTAAGCTGTGACCACTTAAATTTTCGCCATGTCTCAACATAAATGTGAAGCACCAATAAGTTAAATTGTCACTCAGCAAAGGCAAGCTTTAAAATACTTCTCTGGGGGCATCTGGGTGGCTCAGTCAGTTGGGTGTCTGCCTTCAGTTCAGGTTATGATGCCGGGGTCCTGAGATCAAGCCCCCAAGTCAGGTTCCCTACTCAGTGGGGAGTCTGCTTCTCGCTCTCCCACTCTCCCTCCCCCTGCTTGTGCTCTCTCTCTCTTCTTTAAAAAGAAGAATCTTTTTAAAACTTAAAAAAAAAAAAAAACACGTCTCTGAAATCATCATGAAGTACCTAGTTCTAATAAGGTGAGCAGGATCATCCAAATAACTGCTTAAGGGCACGTAACTGAAAATCCAAGCGCTAACTACACTTCTGTTTAAGGCATTTTACAAGGACATTGAAGACAAAATTAACAGTAGGTAAGTAAGAAAAAAAAGGAAACACACAACAAGCATTTCCAATGAAACCAGAAATAAGGCTAACATGAACTTGTTTCGTGTCGTCCCAACGTTCAGCCAGCCAACAACACCATGTGGGGGACACAGTAATCACAAGACAAACAGGGTCCGAGAGATTAATACAAGCCAGTTGCTCAGTAATCCTAATAAGTGAGATCAAAAAGAAGTTTTTCTGCCAGGGTCCTCATCCAAAGGAGAGGATGTAATACAATGAACAGCGTCCTTAACAAGGATGTCATCAGAACTCAGTAAATCAGCTATCTGACCATCTTAAACAAATAGAAACACCTATCTTAGATAAAACTCTTGGGGTTGGTCATGACTGAGGATGACTACAAACTCTGTGAGGGGATGACTGTGCCTTATACTTCTTGGTATAGTAAAATCTTGGTTATTAGGAAACCACCTTTCTAACACTGAGTACCTGGATGGCTCGACAAACCAAAACACAGATTTTGAGGCAAAAGAACTGCTCCTGGGAACTCAACAATAGCAGGGGTCAACGCAGCGGCAAACCACTGAGCGGCTGCGCTGTACTACCAATGGGAAGCTTCCAGCCAGAAGGAAGGGCTGTCCTGATCGGCAGCTACACTACGCGGGAGGTCAGTCTTTTTGCGTGAAGGCCAGAAACCATAAAAGAAAACAAAGTAAGGAGAAAAGTATTTGCAAAAAGGGAGAAACTGTCAAAAGAGAGGCAAACATTCAAAGCCGGGGAGCCCGGTGACAGCACAGAGGGGTGGGAAGCAGGTCTTCTGGGGCATGGAGAGCGTCCGCCATTCCGACAGCTAGAGAAATGCCAGAGGAGACAGGGCAGTGCGGTGCAGCTCGCTACTTCCGCCCTCCAAGTCACAGAACAAAGGTTTGCTGTGTCTCAGGGAATGACAGCCACCTACTTCTACAGAACCCCTAAAAGGGCAGCCCCTTGCATATGGCCCTGTCCGCAAAAGTCAGTCAGTCAGATAAGCTTGGAAACGCTCCACACTTTAGCTGCCTCCTACAGTCCCTTCTTAGAGATTCATAATGCCTCTTAGCCTCCTTCAGGGTCCAAGAAGATTCTGTAGAAAAACAACTGAGAAAGATGCCAACCTCCAGTCCTATCTAAGCTACCTAATTTCCCAAACATACTTGAACTGGTAGCAGCCATCACCGGAAACACACTTGGGGAACTGTTCTAAGTACATCAGTAAGTATGTTCTGAAGGAACCCCAAGTAGCGCCCTTCAGCATTTAGGAAAGTGACACACTCATTTGGGACCACAATGCAGTAACAGGTAGAGTCGTCCTTGTGATACCTGGCTTTAAGACCAAAAACTGGGACACAATAAAATACCTTTTAATACTTTTTGTTCCTTGATTTGCAAGTTTATTTTATCAAGAAATAGTGGATGAGATGGAGCTCCAGGCTCAGCATATTTAAATACAAGCCCGTACTCTGCCACTTGCTCGGTGTGGCATCTCAAAGTTACTTCATCTTCCTAGGCCTCAGTTTCCCCATCTACAAAATGGGGATAAGCATGGCATAGAGAATCACTCCTCTGTGGGTGTCTCACGCTCCCACATGTCTTGCTGGGCATGCCAAGAATGTGAGGCCCTGACCGCTCCTTTCTCAAGCTGTTTCTCAGAGTTATATTTACAGGGAGCAGCCCTTGGGGAGGAGATACTGTGTCCCTCTGGGACAAACAGCAGCCTAGCTCACAGGCTGCTACAAAGCAGGGCATTTCCCAGGCTCCAGGTTCCCTTCCTGTAAGGTATTCCACTGGGTGTGAGAACTTTTCCAGGCCAACCTGCAGCACCCTGTGGGAGCTGGGGCTCAGGGACCTGAGGCAGCGGGCTGAGACTCTGACAGCACCTTTTGCTGTAATAAAACTTCTCTGACCTAGGAATCTCCTGTCTTCTGCCCACATCTGTGAAACTGTGGTAAGCTTACCTTCTACAAAGCAAGTAGGGGAACATCTCAGATCCTTAATACTTCTTGATGAATAGCATTTGTCTCACGGGGCTTGTGTAAAAATTAAATATTATAAAGCAAGTTATATGATTAACCCAGTGTCTGGTACTCAGTATGCCTTTAACAAGCATGAGCTATTTCTAGCTATTATGAAAAGTATTATGAAGGAATCAAAATGAAAGGTGGACCTTTCATGAATCACTTT
This sequence comes from Meles meles, assembly GCF_922984935.1. NCBI lineage: Eukaryota > Metazoa > Chordata > Mammalia > Carnivora > Mustelidae > Meles > Meles meles. Next base: position 70,120,100 of record NC_060078.1, on the reverse strand, counting down.
AATTAAGAAGCATAAAATCCCAAGAAACTATTAAATTCTCTTCAATTTAAAAACTAATGAGGTCCAAATTTTAAGATGCTAATCAGAAAAGTGTCATCTTTCCACATAGTATAAAACAGGCTAGAGGAAGGCATCGGCAGAAAAGGCTCTGTTGTATGTTAAAATACATGACCATGTCTGTACCTACCAGTTCTTTTGCTTCTTCGAGCTGTTTCTCCACATTTGCAACCATCTGCTTCTTCTCATCTGAAACAAACAATAAATACCAAGGAATTGCTAGGAATACAAGTAAATTTAATATGCGAAAACTTCTATGGTTACATGCCTTTTCCTTTCTGGTCATAGTAGAGAATTACCACACCAGGCAGATGACCAGATCATTCTTTGGTGGAACAGGAACCATTTCTAAGTCACTGAGTCTAGGCTACATGGAAATATATAATCCTATGGAGTACATAATTATGAGAAGATGCCATAACATTTCGAAGAGAAAACAAAAATCAGTTTGTCCTTTAGAAGAAACTGCATCAACAACAGCAAACCATTCCTTGTTGTTGCACGAGGAGTCTTCAGAGTCACAGCTTTAATAAACTGGGAGAAATGGACTTATGAATACAATTTAAAAGTCACATGGGATAGATGGGTGATGGGTTAAGGAGTGACCTCATAGAGATGAGCACCGACTGCTGTATGTAAGTGATGAATCACTAAATTCTACACATGAAATGAACATTACACTGTATGTTAACCAGGATATAAATTAAAATTTGGGGGAAAAAGTCATATACCAAAATAATTCCTGAAACGGAAAATGATCTTATGATCCTTTAAAAGACTGTACTTTCGGGTTAAGCCTCTGCCTTCGGCTCAGGTCATGATCTCAGGGTCCTGGGATGGAGCCCCACATCGGTCTCTCTGCTCAGCAGGGAGCCTGCTTCCCCCTCTCTCTCTACTTGCCTCTCTATCTACTTGTGATCTCTCTATATATATCAAATAAATAAAGTCTTTAAAAAAAAAAAGACTGTACTTTCATTAAGAACTGGGTATAATGAAAGAAATATTTGAAGTCAGGACTACTAATTTTAAACCCAAAGTCACTACCTAGTTTGTTAGTTGGTTGTGGGATCCTGGATAAGAAAGTGTTTTTTTTCTGAGACCCCATTGGTACTCTCTAAAATGGAAATTTAAAATAGCTAATTCTTTTTAGCTCACAAAGCTGATGCAAGTAAAAGTACTTCTAAAATTATGAAGTGCTGAGTCTCTGAATTAGCTTATTCAAACTCTACAACCATTCAGTTATCACCCAACTATAGCTCCCCTTCCTGGGACAGGTATGTCCTAGTGGGTATTTTCAGAAAATGTCTCACTCTCATTCCAAAACAATCAGTTCATTTACTCAGAGACTACGCCTCAGGCTTGTGCTAAGCGAACTTATTGAACATTTATGGTTTTGTGTCTAGCATTCTTCCTTTCTCAGGCAATATCTCCACTCTTTTGAGGCTCTCTTCTTCACCAACCAGGTTGATGGGAGATGTTATCTCCTTCTATGATGCCGCACCTTTGGTCACAGTGACTCAGCAAAGCTCGGGCTCCTTACCCTAGCTGGACTGATCCCAGTGGATCAATCCCTCTTGCCACATTGGTCTGGCGGGTGGAAGTGGAGTCAATATACAATTCAAGTAGACCATTCAGAGTCCTAGAGCAACAGCAAAGTCTTTTCCCCTCTCTTGGTAGAGTTATGATGGCATGAGTCTAGAAGCTGTTGGCATCCATTGTTCTAGCTACAAGGATCACCACTTTGCAGTGGTTAAGAATGAAGTCTATACTGAAAAAGAAACAAAGCTGAGGGGCAGGTAGTAGGTAGGTAGGTTGGTAAGTAAGCAGGTAGGTAGGTAGATTTAGTTAATTAATTTCTGGTTCCACATAACTCTGAAACAGGTTTTGCTTGACTTTATCATGATTTGCTTTCTTGAACTAACAGATTTCTTTATTTAAAGTTAGGCTTCGGAGTGCCTGGATGGCAGTTAGTTAAGCATCTGACTCTTAGCTCTGGCTCAGGTCATGATCTCAGGATCTTGAAATTGAGCCCCGAATTGCATTCTGCACTCAGCGTGGAGTCTGCTTAAGACTCTCTCTCCCTCTCCCTCTGCCCCTCCACACTGCACGCATTCTGTCTCTCTCTCTCTCTCTCTGAAATAAATAAATAAATCTTTAAAATTAGGTTTCTGTAAACCTAATGATGACCAACTAATACAACAAACTAGAGAGATCATGAAGCTTGAAATGGGTACAACCTTTAGCAGCTGACTAACTCTTCAGAAGGATAGTCAACACTAAGTGGGGAATCTTTAGTAGAAGTTATTATTTTGCTAGAACCATAATTAGGTTCTGCCACCCCCAACCCCTTCCCTTTGATTCCCACCAAACTGGGGGAGTGGGGGAGCTGTCACATAAGGTGTTTTGTGCATACTCCAAAAAAGAAAAATGCACATTTGAAATTAAAATTCAGTTTGACTTTCCTTTTTGAAAAAGTTAAGCCTACATATGGCCAGATTAAAAATCTAGTATATGACCCCAAATTTATTTGCTTCTGGCAACACGTCATCTGTCCAATATTTCCACCAGTTACAAGAGAAGCACACTATTTTTACGCTGGAGCAGAATATGAAATAAAACAAGCCCATCTTGGACCAGGGGTGAGATTATGAATTTATATAGCTGAAGGAACATCTTGTTTTCTTTAAGGCATTCAGTTGTTAGGAAAAGTCCATGCCAGACCAGCCCTTCTCATCAACAAAACAAAACAAAGAAGCCATCCTTGTCCAGTATTCCCGTTTGCTACTAATTTCTCTCTCCTCTATCCACAGTCACATTTCCCTTCTTCGTCTCTCCATTTCCTCCTGGTAATCTCGCTCTCACTCCCACCAGTCCACTGAAATGACCCTAAGTCTGATGACCTTCCCTTTGCCCAAACAAATGGACATTCTCCAGTCCTACTTCTACTTAATCTTGTGGCATCCGACATTCTGCTCCTCCCATCCTATCACTTTTTTGTCTCCTGGCTTCCAGCACACTCTGATTTTCTGATCCTCCTACACACACCCTTCTGTCTCAGTGTCCTCTGCCAGCATCCTTTCCTCCATTTATCCTTCAACTCATCGGCACTCCTGGGAGTTCAATCCTTGCTTTTCTTCTGATTATGCTCTATATTCCTGGACAATTTCACCCACTCTCATTTTTAAACTTTCATATCATACATTTATGATCCCAAATCTTTATCTCTAACTCTGATATATTTCCAGGACCCAAAACCTTTAGCCCCAATGTCTATGCATACCTCCACTGTGACTGCCTGCCAAACTGTTATTCAAAACTCACTTCAGAAATCATTACCTCTTTGAAGCCTTTCCTAAACTGACAAAAGAGTTAGCTGCTCTCTCTTATGGAAAACACCTACAACCCTTACCTAATTCCTGTAATTTATCTCCCACACTTACAGGTCTGATTTATTTTCTAGGTTGGAGGCTTTAATCATGTCTTAATTATCTTTATAGTCCTAAAATCTAGCACAGAGCCTGTCATAGGATCAGTTTTGAAAACTGGCAGTTAATGGAATAATGTAGGACTATGTAAACATTATAAAAATAGCTTTCCCTGTCTTCATACCTGCTCCTCTCCACCACTTAAGCTTCCTAAAATGTGGCTTTGATTGCATCACTTAAGCCTAGCGGTCAAGGTCCTTCACATTCCAGACCCAAGCAACCTTTCCAACTTTGTTTCCAACTACTAGCTCTCCAGTGCACACGTTATATGCTACCCAGACTATTCATTATAACTCAAATCTCATCCTTCCCCTCTTTTTTTTCCTGATCTAACCTTTTGTTGAAGCTACCACTCAGTGTTCTTTGGTTGACTACAACAGAATTGACTAACCTAAGCCAAAAAAGGGAATTCATTAGAAAGATAGCTGTTAGAGTTAGAGGGAGAATCATGAGAATAAAATGGAGTGGCTCATAGAGTCAATGATAAAAATGAGCCCCCCGGCTCAGAAAGGAGTACCTCGGGGGACCGGGGAGCAGAACTCACTGACAGCCTCTGCAGAAGGAGAGTCTAGAGCAGTAGTGCCATGTTCTCCTCTTGGTTCACTCTGTCCACAATTCGGATTCCAGGAAACGTTCTCTGAATACACTCACTTGGATAGTATGTTCACCTGTTGACCTGTAAAGGGCATGGCAGCCTATTGGTTCCACCAAGACTGGGTCTAGGTATTTCCTCAATGGAAAATTGAGGTGCTGCTATCAGAAAATAGAATAGAGGATTCTGGGAAGTAAAAAACAAGAAACTAGCTTCACCCACTATTGCAACCTCTCTTAATATACTTTTCCCCCCATTTTTGTGTTAATTCCCACCTCTCCTTGAGGTGATTTCCTGGGATAGATCTTGTCCCCTCTGAATTCCCAGACCTCTGGGTTCTGTTCTAGTGGCTCTGATAGTCATGAGAAAGTGCTTTCTGTAATTTTCCCCCTCCCCTTCATTTCCAGCTCCTTGGAAGCAGGGACAACTCTTGTATCTTTGTCCTACCTCTGAATTTAGCCCTCTCCAGCTAAATTCCTCACATGTTTAAGAGAATGGAAAGGTGATGATTTAGGAGGAAAGCATGAATGAGAAAGAAAGGAAGGAAAGAAAGAGTGAATGAGATGACCTTGGAAATATCTACCAACATTAAGCTTTTGGCAGACTTCTAGCACTATTCCTACCTAATTCCCAAGACAGTTTCAAGCTTTTCACACCAAATGGCACCGTCCTAGGATTCAGAACCTCATGACTAACAGCTAACATTGTTTTCATAGGGCCATGTTTTGAAATGGTCCTTTGGAGATACTAGTTCCTATCCCATTCTCAGGGAAGTATGTAAACTCAGAGTGATTAAATAATTTCTCCAAAGTTAAACAGCTAATAAATTGCAGAGTTGGAATTTCAACAAGGTCTGTTGCCCGAACTGAGCTCTTAACCTCTAATGTACTACATAAAATATACTATATAAACAAATTTCATCACTTTTTTTTTTTTTTTGCATACAGGATTGACGAATGCTGGTATACACACAAGTCTTCGCATAGTATGATCTTTTCTTGGTCACTCAACATTAACGGAAGTGCTTGATGCATGTTTTTTGTTAGTATTGAAAGAAGTGCTTAGTCAGTCTTGCACACCCCCTCCCCCATAAAGTAGTGTAAATGTCAGCGCTAACTTAAATCCAACCTGTCTTTGTGCATTGTAGCTAATTTTGGATAAAATAGCAGCAGAAACTATGTACTGGGAAATGTACAGTGAAACCACTAATAGAGGAAATTTTTATATTAGAGAACTTAAAAATGGACATATTACTAATGCTACACTATGCAGCACGTTAGAGAATGGTCAATACTGAAACAAAGCCATTCTAGAATGATCCATGTAATAATGGATTAGGGTTGGAGACAGAAATACGAACTCATGTTTAGCTTACTATAGATGGCTACACTTGATACAAATACTTACTGATATGTATATATACAAGATTTACTTGTACGCATATGTACTTCCTTGTCTTCCAGCTCAGAAGGACTAGAAGCAATAATACCCCAGTAGCAATAAGTACCCAGCATCCAGATCTTGGTTTTGTTTTTCTTTCCTTTTTCTTTTCTTTCTTTCTTTCTTAAGAGAGAGAGTATGGGGGAAGGGTAGAGAGAGGGAGAGAAAGAATCCCAAGAATCCATGCTAAGCATGGAGCCTGACATAGGGCTCGATTTCATGACTTGAGACACAATCAAGAGTCGGACGCTTAACCCACAAAGCCACCCAGGTACCCCTAGGTCTTGCTTTCTAACACCACTTATCAGTAAATGGAAGTGGGACTCCTTGTAAAAATGGCTGAATCTGGGACTGGTACAGGAAAATTAAAATACAAGAAATATAAAATACAAGAGTATTTTATAATACTGGAAAGCAAGAAAGTGCTAAAAAGGAAAAAGAAACAAAACAAGAAAAACAAAAACCAAACCTGCAATGATAGGGGTCTATCAAAAGGACAAAGAAGCCAGGTAAAGGGCTTCCGAAGGTCAAAGATGGAACAGTCTGAGCAACAAAATAAAGTAGTATTGGAATACAATAAAAAAGAACAAAATAAATATCATAAACCCATAGATATAACTAAGTAAATGGAGAAGAATAGACAAAATCTCTCCTGTAGGGAATCCCAAGTGATTTACATAAATATTAAGCCTTCAAGGAGGTGGAATGTGGTTCCCCAGGCCTGAAGTGTGGGCCGTGCATAGGACTGCCTTCCAAAGAGTATGGAAAAGAAGCAAAAGAGTAACTTTACAGTGGAGAAACCTGACAAACCTAGACAGGTGATCAAAGTTAGCATCAGTAGTGATAAGTTACAGTACATTCTTGATATAATGTGATAAAAACAGTGCGTTATTTCTGTGATCTTCTTCCCCCAAACCTAGAACTCCAGTCTAATCATGAGAAAAGTATCAGGCAAATCCCAGTTGAGGAATATTCTCTCAAATATCCTACCAGTACTCCCCCTAAACTGAAGTCTAGAGAAGAGCCTAAGAAAACTGTCACAGCTAAGAGGAACATAAGGAGCCCTGACTGAAAAATGTTTTGTAGTATCCCGGACTTGATCCTAGAATAGTGAAAGGACATTAGGCAAAACAAACAGCTAAAGAAAACAAAACGTAAGGAAATCTGAACAAAGTATGGACTTCATTTAATTATAATGTATCGGTATGGGTTCACTGACTGCAACACCAAATGTATCATATTAATATATGATGTTAACGATAGAGGAAACTGGGCATGGGATATATAGGTGTTCTCTGTATTTGTGATTTTTCTACAAATCTAAATCTGTTCTGAAATTAAAAGTTATTTTTAAAAAAAAAACCAATGAAGCCATTACTCAGCTTAACAACATTGGTGAAGGGAGAGTGGTCCCTCTGGGATGAGTTTGGGTATGGGATTAAAGTATGCCAATCCAATTTACGGTGCACCTAAATTCCTGAATTAGGACTGCAACCATCTCTTCAACTCTAACTCTCCAGAACAACAGAAATATAATGCATGCAAGTCACATAGGAAATTTTTAAATTTTCTAGTCTCCACATTTCAAAGAGTAAAAAGGAACAAGTAAATATAGTTTTAAGATATGCATACATTTAGTTTTAATAATATTTAGCCCAATACATCCAAAATATTATTTCACTCTGTAGCCACATTCCAAGTGCTCAGTAGAAACATGTGGACATTCCAGCTCCAGAGCCACATACTAAGCAAACCACAGTATGCATAAGTAAAGCATAAGTAAAAGCTTTTCTGAATTCTGTCTACAACCACTGCAACTGCAAAGGCCAAGAGAGAATCACGGAACATTTACAGCTAATATTTACGGCTACTCCTGGATGGTCTTCAAAAGCCTCCAAGGATTGACATATGTAATAAAAGAGACTTGAGCATTTTCTTTTAGCAAGGACACCTGTCTTGCCCCACCACTTTCCCTTCTCTCCCTGCCTCCCTCCTTGATATCCTGAGTTCAAAGCCCGATTTCACTTCATATCCAAAAAGCTCTGATCACTCATAATCCTTTCAAATGTAGGCATCAGCAAGAGAGGTCCACCTAACTCTAGTCTAGGCAGAAAAGGAAGAAAGAATTGAGGTCCAAGTTTCCTGTAAGAATTCAATTAATATCACGAAGTCTAAGAAGCTGGGTCCTAAGTAACCCTAACCAGCTGTTGCCCCCAGCAGTAGCCACACCTGTAATAGCTAATTTATCATGCACATTCTCTGGGAAGAAAATTGTGCTAGGGTGTTCCAGGCTTTCTCTCATTTGATGTGTTTACAGTATTGTAAGGCTGAAGCAATTACATCCTCTCCCCAACTTGAAGATGGAGGCAGCAGGCTTAGAGAGGCCAAGCAATGTGTCCAAGACCGCACATCTAGGAAGTAGCAAAGCAGAGATTCTAAACAGATCCAACGCCGTGTGTGAATCTTACAGAGGTAGGACCCACAGAAGACCATTTCTCTCTCTGTAAATGAAGTAAGCAAATAATTGCAGAAGAACATTTATTTATGATTCTTGAGGATGCCTGCCTGATGTAACGGAGCCTCTGCAGAGCATCCCCCACCTGCGGTTCTTCACCAAAGAAAAAGGAACTTCGCAATTAGTATTAGCCATGGTTTTCATGCTTCCATTTTCCTGACTTCACCACAGAACTCTAATCATTAAAATTAAAATTCAAATAGGGTCATAAAACTACTACCTAAGAAGGGACTGATGTGTTTCATCAGTCCAAATACTAAAATTAGTTAAATTCAAACACTTCAGTCTAAGAGCAAAGCCTTTTATTGTTTAAAATGTATCACAGAGTAATCAAATTTCTCCTTTAAAATGAGGTTGTAAAATACTCAATCTTTTTCCTTCTCTCTGGAGGTAACACTTTAATACATTGTACATGCACAGCGGAGATTGAAGTTCATTATAATCAATCCTACTCACTCTACTTCAATTTAAATAAGTCAGTAAGCTCGGGGAATGAACTGCTCTGGCTGCAAAGTTTTCTCCAATTTTAAACTTCTCAAATCAAGGAAAGCATAGTTCATCTCCTCTAGGTCAACCACTAATGATGTCCAGAGAGATTATAATTACTTTTAATCATACTTTTCTTTTTTTGGTGATACATATTAATTTGTTAGTTCACAGACATATATCTGAAACTTATAACTACATGGATATATTTTTCATCCTTTTCTATTTATCAATTAAAACAGATTATAAGCGGAGGAAGCATAAGTAATTACTAAGAGAGAAACTACTACATTTTTAAGAATTACTATCATTCAATTAGTCAGGTCAGTAAGCATTTTTCCAGTGCCTGCTACACAATCTTCTTTCAATTCCGGTGAAGCTGCTATGTTTGGTCCTTACATTAGACTATATGCAAGGCCAGTCAGGGTTTTATTTTTAAGGCATGTAAATCAAAGGTTTCCTTCTATATGGTAAGAATGGTTACATTGAAACATAAAGACAAGGAAAAAGTAAACTGTAACAAGATCTATTTTCTTGGAAACAGCTTTTACAACTTTGCACCCATGGATGACTTTGTTACTTTATATAAAACACCTTCCCAGTACAAAATCTATTAGCTCAAACAGAAAATGCTTCTCTGTTAAAACCGTTACAATTAAAAATAAACAAAAATCCAACTGAAATCACTAGTCCTGATACTCTGAGATCTGGGACTCAAGTCAAAAGAAGTAGTCTCCAGCAACAAGGATAACAAAAATCAAGATGGCCTTGGGCAGTGGAGAAAAGCGGAACTGAAGAGAAGAGACGAGGTGATGCATCATGAAGTGATGAAGCCATCAGCCACCTTCTCCACAAAAATCTCTGAGACAGCAGAGCTCGGTGGTATACGCTACCTTGGTTCTGTCCTCTTGTTCCCTCACTTGGGCTCATAAACCTCTTTAAGACATCATTCACCTCACCAGAACTAACTGGGACTTCAGGAGATGAGTGGGGTGTAAGTTCAGAGATCCTGGTTTCAAGCAAATGACCCTATTAATAGAAAATAGGTGGGGGAGGGGGAAAGAGAAACAAGAAAATAAAGGAAGAAAATTATTTATAAACACACAAGTTTGGGGGAAAGTAGTGAAAGGCAACAAGGAATGACAATTTAGGTCCTGCAGAAATTATTGCTGGCATCAAGGGCTGACTAACAAGGTGGGAGACAGGAAGCTGCCCACCAGGTCACAGATCATGGAGCATCCTCTGTTCTATGCACTACACCCCAGAGCCAGGTAGAGCCAAGTCCAGATGATGGCTCAATTTCCCCAACAAAACTAAGCTAAAAGTAATAATCCTATCTGCAACTAACCACTCAAATCTGTACTTAGAGAAAGATAAATCCTAAAACAATGTCTCACATACAAAAAAAATTACCAAATATCATATTCATATTCATCCGTTCATTTACTTAAATATTTTTCTGAGCCCTAAGTAAATGCCAAGGAAATCAAACAAAGCTCCCACCTTCATAGTTGACAGTTTAGCATGGAAAGCAAGATATGCTAAAACACAAGAACAAGGGGCACCTGGGTGGCTCAGTGGGTTGTTTGCCTTTGGCTCAGGTCATGATCACAGGGTTTTGTGATGGAGCCTCCAGAGGACAAGGGAGTGCCTGCTCAGGGGGAGGGTCTGCTTTTCCCTTTCCTTCTCGCTGCACCCCCCTGCCCGTGTTCTCTCTCTCTCTCCCACTCACTCTCTCAAATAAATAAATTATTTTGAAAAAATAAAACAAAGAAACAAAACTGAAAACACCTCTAGATGGGATACATGGAATTTTAAAAGTGAGAAAAATCATCCTGTACCAAGTGTTACATAAACTTAGGTTACAGTCTCCCAAGAAGGATGAAAAATAAGATAAGGGGCTGGAGGTTATGAAAAATACTAGTAATTATAGCAGCTAACACCAAAAAAAAAGGGCTTTCCGTGTGTTAAATCATTTAATCTCCACAACCCCACGAGAGACGTACATTCCTCCATTTTACCAAGAAGTAAAGTTGAGAGCGATTTAAGAAACTTTCGTAAGTTCCACAACTTTTAAGTGGCAAAGCTGGGATCGCAGTCCTGGTACCATGGCTCTTAACCCAATTTTGCCGCATATAGTAATGTTATTACTAACAAAACAACCGGTTACTGTATATCGCAGACCCATGATTTAGGTACGTTCATTCACTCTTTGAATATTCACATCTCTATTTTACAAATGAGACAAAACAAAACAAAAACTAAGAGTCAGAGAAACGTTCTCAAGGCTGCAGAAGTTAACAAAGCGGTGAAGTCCGGATTCCAGCCCGGAAGGCTCAGCGTAGGCTCCTTTCAAGGCACTCCACAACCCAGCCTGGACTGTGCTTTACCCTCAACCAAGTCCAGCTCCATCACTCCGGGAGGGCCCCTGCACCACCTCGCTCCTCAGAGACGTTCCACCGCCCGCGAGCCTCAGCGCCCTCAGGGCCACCCCCGCCCGGCCGGGTCAGGACTCTCACCAGGCGGGAGTCGGGGGACCCTCGCAATCTTGCTGGTGATCTCTGCCGTGAGCACCGCGAAGTCCTGCTCGTAGCCTTCGAAGTCGGATGACATGGCGGCTCGGGAAAGAGCGGCCCGGGCCGGAGCCCAGGTGGCGGCAAGAGCCACGCGGGACCGACGAACACCGTGTAAGGACCCTGGGTGGGGGCCTCGAGAGCAGAGTGGAGAACCGGGGACAGCTCCCAGCCCGGCCGCTTCCTGGTTGTTCGTCGCAATCTCAGTCCTCCGGAAATTGGCCTGGATGCGTTTTTTATTGTCCGCGCGGGCTTCAAAATTTTAAAAAAATCTCGAAAGAAAAGCACTTCTGTTAGGGCCCCGAAAAGCTTCCTAAAACCTGCGGGTTCTCGGGGATCACTGAAAGCATTTTTTGCCACTCCACGTTCTGATAAGCGACTCTGGCTCCCCAAGCTATGGATCCCAGGAACTTGCCTCCCCGGGGAAGTCTGATGCGGCGAACCTCCCGGAAGTGGCTGTCGCAGAGACCGTGCCGCGGGCGGGAGCTGGAGAGCAGCGGCGAGAGAGCAGGAGGGGAGACAGACTGGTGGCGGCAGGTTCTGCACTCCACCCTCTTACAACCAGGATTTGCTTTCTGCTTGCGCTGGACTGAGGTCCCCATGACGGCGTTATCCGAAGAGGAGAAAACCTGTTCCGGGTGAGCCCAGGCCGCCCCGGAAATGCGATGGCTGAGGAGCGGGCACTAAGGATCGGACTGAGGTGGGAACCGAGGCAAGGGATGTAACTGTGATTTTGGCGGTCTTCGCCCCACCCGAATGAGCCCAGAATCTCCAGAATGTTGAAACCAACCACGGTTGCCGGGATGTGTCTCCTCTGAGTGAGGATTTCTAAGCGCTCTGCTCCATGACCCGGGCGGGAAACTGAGGCACGAGGCAGTAACATCTGTTGCGTGAAAGTCCCTATTACCCTTTATCTGGGATCGTCCCTTGACTCGCTGCAGTCCAGTGAGAAATCAATCCTTCCACAGATCTTCGGACGCTCGGCGTCCTGCCTTGCCTGTCCCTCGCTCCGGAGGCATTTCCTGCTTTTTTTCCCTCAAGTATTTTCATTCATGTTCATTCTCCCGTGTTCCTCGAGTCATGCTTGCACACACACCTCTGTCTCCCGTCCCCTGCTTTCACTCTTTCTCTGCTTTCACTCCCTCGTCTCTTTACCTTTGGCCCAAATAGATCCTGCAGTTGGTGTTTGGGAGCAATCGCGGGCAGATGTCTTAGACCGAGTCCGGCTCTTACTTGACAAATCGCGACTGGGTAAAAGGCAGTTTGGAATTCCGTAAAAGGAGGTCGATGACTTGGTTTCTAGTCTAGGGTCAGCTGTTAGTTGTCAACTTGGTGTAATCACCCTCTCCAAGCCAGTTTCTTTTCTATGAAGAAGGAAGCTGAGTTCCATCACCCCTAACGCCTGCTCCAGCTCTAAAAATCTTTGTGTCTCCAAACCGTTCACTAAAGGTTGGGCAGTCACAGTTCCCTGACGAGTTGAAAACAAAGGAATAAAAACAACTATTTCAGAATCGTGTATTCAGTTCACATGCCATTCAGACTTGAGCCCTATTTGGGATAAGATAAAAATAGTTCTCTTCAGCATTGGGATAAGGCGCTCATCCCATAGGAGTGCACTTCTGAGTTGCTTTTGTTTAGGTGGTTATTGGAGTTAAATGTATATAATAAAATTTTTTACTGAGCTTTCTCATTTTGTTTTCTTTAGATTGGGTTTCAAGCCAAGACACTGGATTCTCCTAGTTAAGATAAAGAGCTCTGAGTGTGTTACAGTGAAAATGGCATAATCTGCATTAACATCCCACAGCTTGAAGGCATGACAATTAAGGAACACACATGGACTTGTGGCACGTGGAAATGTGTGCACAGAAAAAGGAAATCTATAATTTTTTAAAAGTAGGAAGGCATTCTTCCTCACCAGAATGGGTACATTCTGCTCAGTTATCAAGTTTGAAAATCTCCAAGAATTAAAGAGACTGTTTCACTGGGGTCCCATTATAGCCCTTGGTGTTATAGCAATATGTTCTACGATGGCCATGATTGACTCTGTGTTGTGGTATTGGCCTTTACATACAACTGGAGGAAGCGTGAATTTCATTATGTTGATAAATTGGACTGTCATGATTCTTTATAATTACTTCAATGCCATGTTTATTGGTCCTGGCTTTGTTCCTTTGGGGTGGAAACCGGTAAGAAAAAGATCTCTTAAGACAAGAAACTCTAACAATAATCATATATTTAGTTTATGGCTTATCTGCTAACCAATAATATCAGACACAGCCTACTTTTTGCCTTAGTAGAGACTAAGCATATTATTCTAATTATCATTTAGAGCTCAAAGAATTTATTTTGTATCTGTTTGCAAATACTCATCTAAATTAGTATTTCCCAAAAATTAAAAAAAAATTAGTATTTCCCAGAGAAATTTTATGGAATACTTGTCCTGCATTAAAAGAAAAAAGGGGACTGGGGAGTCTATAGTCCTAAATTTAAGAAATACTGCATATCATACACCTCTTATAATTCCACAGTGCAGTTTGGCTCTAGGATCTTTTGTCACATAATACATTATCAGCCCTCAGAACTGAAGGGAAAAAAAAAAGACTCTTTAAAAATTGCTGGCTTAAATCATAAGGTTTTAAGATCAATGTTAAAACCGTCACATTAGGAAGTACAGTATAAATCAATTTGTGGCTTTTTAAAAATTGTGGAAAGTTTATGCTCATGAATTTCCTTATTACTTGCTGAGGAACACCACCCGATAGCTTGTTAGAAATGTAGAATCTTGGGGTCCACTCCAGACCTAGGAATCAGAATCAGCATTTAACAAAATCCCCAGATGATTCTTAAGTATGTTAATGTTGGAGAAACAGTAATGTTTCTAAAGTGGTACAGAGATGAGTAAGCCAACTTTGTATCCTGAAAAACCTTATAGTTGAGAGAAACCAAGGGACTTGTGTAAGTATTACACAAGTATTACAGGGAAGAATGGGATGAGTGCTGTTGAAGCTAGAAGGACCTGATCTTTTTCAGCTGGGGACCTGAGGGAGGAGTGGAAATTTCCACAGATAGGAAAGGAGACATTCCAGGTTGGTTGGTGGTGGAAGCATATAGTCAGAAATAACAGGTTATGTTGTGCCAATAAGGCTTTGGAAACAAAGGCAGATTGTGGAAGGCCTTAAATGCGTGAGGAATTGTTAGGCCATAGGGAGGTAGTAGAGGTTTGTCAAGCCATGCTCTGACCTAATCAGAGTTGTGTTATAGGAATATTATTCTGAAAATAGTTTGGATTAGAAAGAGATACAGTAAAGTAGTTAGAAGTGACTAACATGGTGCAAAAGAGATCTAAAAAGTATCAGCTCAAATGTTTGAATCCTCACTCCAGAGTTCCTGCACATGGTCAGCTACTTATTCCTGAACTCCTCCCATTCTAGTAAGAGTTTGGGAAAGTAGAATCAGTGGCAGTGGGTTTGGGTGGAGCAGGGGGAAGAGAAATTAAAAATGAGTTCTGGGTAATTGGAAGAGCAATGTGGCTGCTAACCAGAAACTCATTATTTTAAAATATTTCAGCTCAAATAAAAGGGCTGGAAATGCAAATTAGGATTCTGTCCTTATCCCCACCCCTCATAGAAGAAAATCAAACCATACCAAAGCATTTATTCATAAGACTTGACATGTTATTACTTAGGATCAGATAACTGATGAATTTTTTTTATATTTTGCTACCAAGGAAAATTCTCAGGATAGCATGTACCTCCAGTATTGTAAAGTCTGCCAAGCATACAAGGCGCCACGGTCACATCACTGCAGAAAGTGTAACAGGTACTGTCTTTGCTCCTCGCTGGGGACTGATCAGCTTGGTTACTGGTCTTAAGTTTTTCCTTCTGCCACAGCAGTCTCAGTTTTAGTCTCTACGGTGGCTTCTTTATAAAAACCATTGTCAAAATACTTGTGTCCATATCTCCATTTTATTAAGTTACCAATTTTGATAATAAACATTCCTCACTCCTTTTTGTTATAAGTGAAAAGATTTTTTGTTTGTTTTTTGGAAAAATATACATTTAATTTTGCTTCTTGTCCTGCCAAGAGTAAAAAGTTATAGCTTCAAGTTGTTTCCGTAGATCAGGATTAATTGTGCTTGTCTTCTGTCATCTTGACTAGCTTTATAATTGTTCTGAGTCTAAAATTATAAGGGACACCTGCCCTTTCTATTATTTGGGTTGACCAACATTTACATGTTATGCAGATGTAATAAATGAATTCAGGTGTGTATTATCGCTAGTGTTCAATATAAACTTAATGGGAAGAAAACTAAATCACTATAAGAATATGAAATGAACTAGAACTTTTTTTTTAAAGATTTTATTTATTTATTTGACAGACAGAAATCACAAGTAGGCAGAGAGGCAGGCAGAGAGAGATGGGAAAGCAGGCTCCCTGCTGAGCAGAGAGCCTGATGCAGAGCTCGATCCCAGGACCCTGGGATCATGACCCGAGCCGAAGGCAGAGGCTTTAACCCACTGAGCCACCCAGGCACCCCTCAACTAGAACTTTTTTAAATACACCGCTCTTACACTGATTAATAAGAAATTTGTGATGAGAATTTGAGGTTTAGGAAAACCATTTGTAGCAAATATAGTTTGGTATGAGGCAACAAGGAAAGGAAGCTCAGTAAGACTTTGCTTGTTATACCACATCTTATATTCCATAGTTAGCTTGCGTAGCTCAGAGAATCCACATCTAAAGGGTGAGAACAGGAAGGAAGGAAGTTACAAGGGCTGCTGGGTCCCGTCAACCCCGGCAGAGAATGAGAAGTGATTTTGTTGAATCTCTGTTGTACTCTACTCCAGTCACTGCATTTCAGAGCTAGAGGAAGACCAGGAACCCATGCTTATTTCTTTATAATGAACCTCTCAGTGGGCCTCCTGACTTCTTAAAACAAACTCACTTGTAGCAGACCTCGTTTCCTCAGAAGCTGCTACAAAGCCCGACACTTTTTGTGCTGTTTAGAATTTTAAAAAGTCACTGTTCAGAGTTATTTAAAAACTCATGAAGACTTCGCTTTCTGTTCCATGGAGTATAATTCCGCTGTGATCCATAGACTGCTGGACTCCTGTTTACTTGATCTTTTGAAGACCAAAGTTGTTTAAAGTAGACAGGATTTTTTTGCCTCATGTTTTATGTAAATTTTTCTTGTTAGATGTGTGATGAAGATGGACCATCACTGTCCTTGGATCAACAATTGTTGTGGTTACCAAAACCATGCCTCGTTCACACTGTTTCTCCTTCTAGCACCACTGGGTTGTATTCATGCTGCCTTCATTTTTGTTATGACTATGTATACACAGCTTTATAATCGGGTAAGTGACAGTGTTTGTTATAAAATCATTTATGCCAAACTAAATGGTAGTTACAGTTATTTAAGAAGCCCCTTTTGGAATGATGATGTTCATGATTTAGGTTTGGAAACAGAACTTTGCTTTACATATATATGAATTTCTTTTTTTAAAAAGCTATTAAAATTTAATTTCTCAAGATTTTTTTTATTCATTTGAGAGAGAGAGCATGAGCAGGAGGGAGAGGGAGAAGCAGACTCCCTGCTGAGCAGGAAGCCTAACACAGGACTAGATCTCAGGACCCTGCAATCATGACCGGAACTGAAGGCAGCCACTTAACTGACTAAGCCACCCAGGTGCCCCAACACTTAGTTTTTTAGATGAGGAAAAATTATTTTGTTTTGGAAACTTACCTTACTAGCTGTAGTTGAAGTTGATAATATTATTACTGTATGTATAATTTATTCGATTTCACACTTTGAAACTGTGGTAAGAATAATGAGAAAAAAGGAACAAGAAGAAAAAGCCCTAGTATTTTCTATTTCCATCTAATTCATGTGGCAAGTTTCAGTTCTTCTGTTCATTTCTTTTTTTTTCTTTTTAATTTATTTATTTGACAGAGATGACGAGCAGGCAGAGAGGCAGGCAGAGAGAGAGGGGGAAGCAGGCTCCCCGCCGAGCATAGAGCCCAATGTGGGGCTCGATCTCAGGACCCTGGGATCATGACCTGAGCTGAAGGCAGAGGCTTTAACCCACTGAGCCACCCAGGCGCCCCTCTGTTCATTTCTAATTCCAGTGCCATGGAAGGTAGCTCATGGAGCAGGCACATGTCTTAAAATATTCTCCAGAAGATTAGGTTGACTTATGGGCAAGTAGGAGAAAACTTCAGGGGTCACAGATTCAATCCCTAAAGAAGCCTGGTGGGCTAAAAGGACTGTAGCACCTGGAGAACATAGGCCTTTCATAGGTGGAACAATTCTTATCAACCTCAGCCAGTTTCTGATGTTTGGAGACCTAGTCCAGTAATACTAGATCTTCTAGTTTTTCAGGAAAAATCGGAAAATCTGGACTTCAAAAAGTTAAAGTTAAACCAGAAGTTTAACGTCTCCTGATTTTTAAATGTTAGCACCTGGGTGACTATTTTATTTTATTTTTTTATTTAAATTTTTTTTTTTTAAAGATTTTATTTATTTGTCAGAGAGAGAGAGAGAGGAGCGAGAGTGAGCACAAGCAGACAGAGTGGCAGGCGGAGCCCGATGTGGGACTCGATCCCAGGACGCTGGGATCATGACCTGAGTCGAAGGCAGCTGCTTAACCAACTGAGCCACCCAGGTGTTCCTGGGTGATATTTTAAAACATTTTGCAGGCCAGGTGGTAGGCATCTACAGGGCATGTTTTGCTGCATTTTGCCAGTTTTTACACCTCTGATTGTGGCACGTGAGGGAAGAAACAACTAAATTCTAGGCTGTCTTTTTTTTTTTTTTTTTTTGCTGCGGAAGATTCCTGTAAATATTGGAAAGCAAGGAGAAGATGGGTGACACAATTATAACTTACATTGATGGCTCGGCAGGGAGCCTGCTTCTCCCTCTGCCTCTGCCTGCCTCTCTGCCTGCTTGTGATCTCTCTCTCTCTCTCTGACAAATAAATAAATAAAATCTTAAAAAAAAAAAAGAAAGAAACAAATTAGAAATTCATTTTCTTTTAGCCATAGCTTCATTTGTTGATCTTTTTTTGATCAAGTTGTTTTAAGTGTTCCAGTAAAGTCTGACCATTTATGACAACTGAACATTTCAAGTGTGTGTTGTTATTCGTAGCTCTCCTTTGGGTGGAACACAGTCAAGATTGATATGAGTGCAGCCCGGAGAGACCCTCTTCCAATTATTCCATTTGGATTAGCAGCATTTGCAGCCACCTTGTTTGCCTTGGGATTAGCTTTAGGAACAACCATCGCTGTTGGGATGTTGTTTTTTATCCAGGTAAGTTTCTTGTTTACCTCTAGCTCAAAGTTGTCCGCTTACTGGGGCTGCTTGTAATGAGAAAGAGCTAAAGACTGCATTTAAGTGTGCAGTATGAAATGGAAGTTACTGTTACCTGTTCCATCGAGGTAACTAATCTCTGTAATAGCCAGATGATTTTGAAGTAACGTTACCAGAATTTCCAGGTAATTGATTGAATTTTTAAAGTGTTATCTTAGAGTTATATATAACTTTATAGTTGAGAAAGCTTTTATCACATTATGGTCTCTCTTGATCTTCACATCAACCCCCAGAAAGAGTTGAAGAGGAATATTTTTCCCTTCCTTACAGATGAGTAATTGAATTACAGAAAGGTGAAGTGACTTAACTCAAGATAACTCACTTATGTATTCAATAAACATAATTATTAATGCTGTTTTATAATAGCATGTATTTAATCGTCATCATTGTAATAAAGCCAATGTTTATTGAGCGCTTATTATGTGCAAGACACTGTTTTAGGGACATCACATGTAGTAGTTCATTTAATTTCAATAAGAACCCTATGGTACGGTGCTATTTAATGCCTGCTCTGGTGAATTGCTAATTTTGGAGGCTACAGTAATGAAAATGAAAAACGTCCCGCTCCTAGGGAAGTCACAATTAGTAGTAAACAGTTAACTAATACTGGCTCATGTGTGTATCATAGATTTATGTACGAAGTGCTGTGAGAGCACAGGGGAGGAGGATGTGGCCCATGACAAAACAGTTATGAATCATTCCATTCACTTATTAGCTTATTCACTAACTGAAGGCCCACTGTGGGCCAGGTTCTCACATAGGAATATGATGAGGGCTTCTTGCCCATATGTGTTTTTACTATGCCGCACTGTTTCTGTGGACACGGCTGGACTAAAAGGAAACACAGACCTCTCATAGAATCAGAAATGCTGGCCTGAGGGCTCTGGTGCATCACCCAACCCTTTCAAACTCGTAGTTTTGAAATATCTTGGTTTTGGTTATACTTCATGTTTTCTATTAGCCTGGGATCAAATTCTTTGAAAAAATTCCCCCAGTGCCTCTAATTAAGAATCATATTAGAAATAGACTAAAACCCTGTGGTGTAAAAGCCCAGATAAGTGGAATTAGTCATAGCTAGGAAAATTGATTAATAGAATCAAGACTGAATATATTTGGTTTTTAAAGCAAGCAGAATATCTAGGTTGACTGAATCACTTCCTTGTAGTAAATAATCATAAACTTAAGGTTAATTAAAGGTAGTGATAAGAGATTTTAGTAGCAAAATGCACAAATACTGATTAAGTGGATTATATCAATGTTTTATTAATAGTGTGGGAGCCTTGTTCAGAAGGTAGTACTTAAAACATGAAGCTTCATTAAAATAGTAGATTCAGATTTGATTATGGATGATGACCATAATCATTTTGTGGAGAGGCTTTGCAGCACAAGCCTTAAGAACAAGGACTTTAGAGTCAGATAGACCACACCCTGAGTGTGTTACTTAACCTTTGTTATCCTGATCTCTTCATCAGTGGAATGCATCAATAAAAACTATCTCATAGGATTACTGTGAAGATGATAATCTTAAATGAACTGAAGTTTCATCATAAAATTTTACTGTGTATCATTTAATTTTCAGATGAAAATAATTCTCAGAAACAAAACTTCTATTGAATCATGGATTGAAGAAAAGGTAAATTTTAATAATTGTTTCCTCAATCACAATAAAGATTAGTTCAGAAAAAATAAAAAAAAAATAAAGATTAGTTCATAGGCCAGATTAACTAATAAATGCCTGGAAGTGAAAACTTCACTATCAGATGACTTTCTTCGGTCATTTGTATGCCACATAAAAGATAAATATAGGAAAGAAACATTTTGATTCATTCTTGGTTTAATATAACTCCCACAGAAAAATGCTTCTCATTCACCCTGAGTTGCTGAAGAAGCCCAAGCCATACATTAAACCATTTGGCCATTCTTCCTCAGATTAGGGGTTAAGGCAGAGGAAAGGAACATCTCTCTTACCAAGATGCCATCAAGTTTTTTTCAGTGCTTTAGGACTAACAAACCTTGATAAGCCATAGGGTTTAGAGCAGAGCTTGTTACAGACCTCCCAGTCCTTAATACACACTTCATCCTGTCTGCTGCGATTCTGTTGTAAAGTCAATATGACCACTCTGCTCCCTGCTTACAACTTCTCAGAGCCTCACCATCACTGTAGCGGGAGCTATAAACCCACATGCCTGCGGCCAGGCAGATAACTTAGGTGACAGGAGCCGGCCTGTGTACTAGAGCTGCCTAACAGATGAAGCTGATTGTTACCATGGGCGGGTACTCACTCAGTATTCTGAAATTATCTAATTGTTTTTCTAGAAGAGTAAGAGATCTGGATTTCTGTGACATCTCTTTGTTTTTAGATACTAGGAAGCAATTCAAATTAAAAACAAAAATCCTTGTGGGCCAAATAAAACATACCAATAGGACATATTTAGCCCCCTGGCAGCCAGTCTATAACTTGAAGTTATAGGACTAGTTTCTTAAACTTTTTGGTTTCAGGACCCTTTTACATTCTCAAAATTGTTAAGGACACTAAAGAGCTTTCTTAATGTGTGTAGTAGTTATCAATGATTGTCATATTTCCTGAGAAAAATTTTGAAGATTTATAATTTCATTTAAAAATAATAAACCCATTATATGCTAATAAAAATAACATATTTTTAAAAATTATTATATTTTTCAAAGTAAAAAATAGAAGAGTGGCATTGTTTTATATTTTTACAAATCTCTTTAATATCTGACTTAACAGAAGACAGTTGGATTCTCACATCTCCTGCATTCACTCTGTTGAGATATGTTGCTTTGATTGAAGTATATGAAGAAAATCCAGCCTCACACAGATAAGTAGGTAGAAAAGGAGAGAGTATTTTAATAGGCTTTTTAGTTAACAGTGGATATTCTTTGATACTACATGAAAACTTGACAGGTGATAGCCTTGAAAGGTTAGTTGTACGTGAGATGTAAAGCTCAATCAGTAAACGTTTTGTACTCTTGTACATTTCAGTGCATCAGTACATCTTGCTCTTTGAATGGACCTTTTACCCATACATGATTTTATAACATCAGGTATTGGTCATTTGGAAAATACAGTTTTATAGAGTAATGCACATTTTCCAAATGCTGACACATTGATTCATATCACTACGAATTTTGTGGGGGAAGGGTCTTTATGTTGGAAAGCAGTCAAGCTCCTCGTGGTGGATACAATTTTCCAAAATTCTAATTTTCACTTGAAAGCCTTAATTTTTTCACTGACAATAAATACTCAGTTGTTTACATTGAAGGAACAGCTTGACCTTGTTCATTTTTGAGAAAATTTCTGCCAAATATTGAAATTTCAGTAACCTTAGTTTGTTTCATTACTCATTCTTTCAAGTAAAATGCATTAAATGAGAAAAGCTGGCTACACAGCTTTCGTTAGTTCGCGACGCAAACAGATGTTTCCTTGAGATAAGCACTTTGGTGTGCTTTATGTGTACTCCCCATCTTGTCACTCAGAATATTGAGAGGTCATCTACTTGAGAGTTGAGATTTAATAAAAATAATTACTTTTATTGCATCATCAAGAACATTCTTATGTAAAACTTTTGTTCGATTTTTTTTTAATTCTGAGTATGTAGTGGTGAAGAATATAATCTCTATTTACACAGTTTGGTGCCACTGTCATGATTCCTGCTGAAGGTACAGCAATTTTACCCACTCCTGCAAATATCAACACAATGAAAAAGACAAATAACATGTTAGCATTAAGATGAAAGTTGTTCGACTTTGTTGAACCCTAAGAAAAGATCTTGGGGACTGGAAGAGGTATGCAAGGCATGCTTTGAGAACCACTGATATACAGGTTTAAGTCCAAGCTCCTTAGCTTAGGCATAATCAAACCTTTCATGTCTTCCCCTTGTCTATTTCTTCTGCATTTTCTACCTCTTCCCACCACGTCTCACTCTTGATACCAACTAAAATCAAAAACTCCAATTTTATACATCATATGCTTCTGTATCTTTTCACATGTCATTCCTTCTACCCAGAACACTTTTCCTCCTTTTTGCTGATTTCTTCTGCCTCAAGACCTAGTTTAGGTGACACTTCTTCCAAAGAACCTTCCTTGACTCTCCCTAGATTAGCTAAGTGGTTTGTTTTTTTTTTTCCTTTTTTTTGCCTTTCCCATAGCACCTGTTACACACATCTCTGTTGCCTCTTTCTTTTTTTGTTTTGTTTTGTTTTGTTTTGTTTTGTTTTGAGAGAAAGGGAGAGAGCACAAGCCGGGGGAAGGACAGAGAGGGAGAGAGAGAATCCTAAGCAGGCTCCACACTCACTGCAGAACTTGATGTGGGACTCAGTCTTAGGACCCTGAGATCATAACCTAAGCTAAAATCAAGAGCCAGATTCTTAACCGACTGAGCCAACAGGGACCACACTTCTGTTACCTTTTAACACAGTATTGATAGAATACCCCAACTTCACTGAATGTTTCTCTTAGGCAGAGACCAGGCCTCAGTCTTTTTGTAAGCCACTCTCATCCTTACCACTGTTTCTTTGTTAATGGCTTAAATCTCTGTTCTTTGAGACTCTTAACCATTTTGAAGATTCTGAGACTTTTGTTTATAGAAAGGGAAAATAAAGTATCCTTTACTGTTCATGTGGGAATATGCAGTTTAGTAGATTCATACATACATATAGCTTGACAATTTTAATTGAATTAACATCAATATTATTTTCTAAGCAATAGCAAGAAGACTTTCCCTAAAATATTGTCCCTGATAATAAAGTATTTCAAGGTGTCATTTCTAGTTAATGTAATGTATCATCATTAGATTAATAATTTTTTTCTGATGACCAAGGCTCTTCATAAAGTACCATGCTAAATCTAGAAGTTATTTTAAAACTGGCACTCTGTTGCTGACTAAAAAATACAAATAAATGATTAACTTTATAGAAAATTTATTGAAATTTATCAGGCACTAAAATTGATACAAATTTTTAAAAACCAAAAAAATTGATACAAATTTCAGCTGAGTTTGTACACTTATTGTAGGAATAAGTTATGTATCTTTATACCACTAGGTGTCAGTGGAACTTAAGAAATTCTAAGTCAGTTTATCTCCTTAAGTTCAAGTTAACAATTTAAGTGCCTAGAATATAATTTATACAACCTGAATATTTATGTATGTGTATAAAGTACACATATAAATGCATATATACATGAGTATATATATATACATGTATAATGGTATAAAAAACTAAAAGAGGATCTACACATTTCTGCTAGTTTTTTGAAAAGATCATTTTCAGAAAATGATGACTCCCCTGGAACCCGTTTTCCTGGCCGTTTCACAGGTGTTGTTGCCACCCACGATAAAACTGTCGAATTCTGGAGCACCCCTGAAACAGTTCCTTTCATCCTGAATAAACTCTTGCTTTCTCTTACATCTTTCTATCACCATCCCTTCCTTACACCTGTATTCTTTTGTTTTGCTGAGCAAAGTGCATTAAGGATATGTCATATGTGGAAAAAAGCTAATAACTCATTTATTTATTTAGATTTTATTTATTTGAGAGAGAAAGAGCACGAGCAGGGAGGGGGCAGTAGAAGAAGGAGAAGCAGACTCCTGGCTGAGCAGGAAGTCGGACATAGCGCTTCCATCCCAGGATCCTGAGACCGTGACCTGAGCCCCAAAAGCAAATGCTTAACCAACAAAGCCACCCAGGCACCCCACTATTAACTCTTTTAGTAAGGATTTTTGAATGCATGTTCCTGAATAAGCCCAGCCAGGCATTTCCTGAATGATCTCATATGAGGTCGGTATTATATAGCAAGTTCCTCTTATATTATGGTAAGTTTGTCTGTCTCTTCTATGTAACATGACAGCAGGGAGGAAGCATTTTTAGGAGTGATACAAATTTGAGGAATAAATGTGTGTTACTGTCAATACTATCAATAGGACAGTATTTAGAGTGGTTGGAGGCAGAGGCATCTGCCATCTTACCTCTTTGTTACCCACAGGCTAAAGATCGAATTCAGTATTACCAACTGGATGACGTCTTTGTTTTTCCCTATGATATGGGAAGTCGGTGGAAGAATTTTAAGCAGGTATTCACGTGGTCAGGGGTCCCGGAGGGAGATGGACTAGCGTGGCCAGTGAGAGAAGGCTGTCACCAGTACAGCTTAACCGTAAGTATTTCTGTGCAAATAGACTTTCCTTTCAATCTAGCCCTTGTCTCCTTAAGTGCCCCTTAACTCAGATGACATTTTATAGTAAGATACGTCATATGGTTTTTTCCAGTTTGGCAAAAATAAATGTAAGTTAACAATCCCAAGGCACTCCTTCTGTCCTCTCTCTCTTTTAATTTAAATCTCTCTTTAATCCTCCATACATGGGACATAAAGTCCTGATCCCTTCACTTAGTTACAAAATCCGGCTTAAAACTGCCTCCAACTACTTCCTAATGGAAATCACCCTTTCCAGTTGGCCTGGTTTCCTCAGTGAACTCCTTGTGTGTTCCTGCCACCTAACTCTGTCCACGCTGGTTTTCCTCTCTTCTGTGACCTGTTCTGTGTCAGAAATTACGAGGCCAGTTCCAGTCCCACCTCATCTGGATTTGGCACTTAACGACATGCTACTCCGCGGTGCCCATGAGGTCTCACTTTTATTTAATTCTTTTATCTTACATCTTTAACAAGATTCTAATACAGAGACCATGCGTTATCTTGGTTTCCCCTACTAAATCTAATATAGTACCATTTAATAAACTGTTGCTGAATAAGTGAGGAAAAATATATCATAATGATGACTTTCATTGGAGACTTGCGGATGAATTTTGCAGTCTGTCTACCTTGTCTCTGAAGAATCCGTGAATCTCTGTCATCATCACTTTCAGGACTAGCCTGAAAGCCCCATGAGGGCAGTGAGTGCATCTCCCTGATCCCTGGCCATAGCGAATGCTCAGTGAGTATACATAGATGAAGACAGAGACCATGGAGAAGAAAGCCTCATGTCAGCTGCTCTCAGTCAGAGAGCCCACTTTCCACTTTTCTAAACAAAACAAAACAAAACAAAAACATGGGGCCTTTGAATTGTCAGCACTGTGAAATGCTGGAAAATTGGGAGTTTGTCATGTCCCTCTGAAATAGTAGATGGCGAAAGGCTGTTTTCAACACTGAGATAACATTTGTTCTTTTTATATCTCCAAACAGATTGAACAGTTGAAACAAAAAGCAGATAAAAGAATCAGAAGTGTAAGTAAAAATTTTGCAATGATACTAGTTTCTTTTTCCTTTTGTCAGGCTCTACCCTTATGTTTAGTTTTCAAAATTGCCTCTGAGTAGAAGCTAACTGTTGGCTTTTATGAAATAATGTTTCCTACTACAATTGTTGAAATTTGATGCAGTTCACTTTTGTTTTAAGTACTTTGGAGGTTTGAAGGGAATGTAGTCAATTTATATTGCCAACAGAAATCCTCATTATAGCTCATTAGTATGAAACCCATCCTTACACTTCTGTTCTACAATTTGATGACCACTAGCCACATGTGGCTATTTAAATTTAAAGTAACTAAAATTAAATAAGATAAAAAATTCAGCTCCTTGGTTATACTGGCCACATTAGAAGTGCTTAGTACCTATGTGTGTCTAGGGCCTACCCATTAGTTACCACAAATATAGAACATTTCCTTCACTGCAGAAAGTTCTACTGGACAGCAGTAGAATGCTCTAGAATGTAATTTGTAGCTATGTGCTTGAAAGCAGGCTAAGGACAGCCTAGAGAACTAGAAACGTCAGTTGCCTCTTATAAAGGATCTGGGAGGGAAAGACTTTGTCACCTGATAACTTTGAGTCTGCCTTTAACAATTTAAATTCAAATTTACAGAAATTCAGAGGTAAACATTGTTTTTCTGATTACT
This sequence comes from Meles meles, assembly GCF_922984935.1. NCBI lineage: Eukaryota > Metazoa > Chordata > Mammalia > Carnivora > Mustelidae > Meles > Meles meles. Next base: position 70,093,681 of record NC_060078.1, on the reverse strand, counting down.
GATGCCAGGTACGGTATAGAGTAATAGAAGATTACAGTGGTGCCTGCTGTCCTTTGAATAAAGGAATCAAAACCTTCTTCACGAGTCCCTGCACTGAAGAGCCTCGAATAAGGCTACAGAAAGGGGAATTCATTTTAGCCACAAGAGGGTTACGGTGAGTGATAGAAAGTACTGAATTTCTTCTTTAATGACGAAATTGGCATCTAGCCTAAAAAAATTAATTTTAAATCTTTTAAATATTTCAGATACTGGTTGTATGGAGATAAAATTCTTGATGATGCCTTTGTAGAAGGTATGGAAATGGGAGGAAATGTTTAATAGACCGGCTGTTAGTAATAATTCCAGATTGTGCGGGAACAACTGTTACATCAGTGTCATGTGCGTTAGGCCATATAATAATAAGACACACCGTCAAGCAACAGAAAAAGACTTCTGAGATTATTTCTCCATAGCACTTCTATTTATCAGGTCTTTCTAGTGGCAGCTACTACCGGAGGTCATCGTGATCTGTGTGACAGGCACTTGTAGAAGTGCTTCACTTGTGGTGAAGCCCCCACAGCCCTCATCGACATTTCACTGATGAGGAAACCAAAATGCACAGAGACTGAGCACCTTGCCCAAGACCACACTAAAAACAGGTAGAGCCAGGTGTCCAGCCCAAGCAGTCGGCTTTAGAGCCTATACACCAGACCCCTTTGCCCTACACTCTCTCTATGAATGCATATTCCTATGATGTTATTACAGAAACTAACAGATTGAAATTTTCTGTGTCTTTAATTTTTTTTTTTTTAAGTTTTAGAACTGTTCCTTTGTAAAGTAAAGATTAAGTCTGGATGCCTTAAGATTCATCCCATATGACTGCTTAGGCAACCTTGACACAGAAATTTACATGTTAGGAAAAAACCTAAGAAGGAAGTTCACAGAAGCTACAGGGAGGTGTTTCCCTGGAACAGGTGAAGTATGAGAGTGCCCCAAACACCACGATCACACATGTGTAAGTGAATACCCGTATCGAGGAATCCTGCCCACATCCCACCCACCCCCCCGCCATGCTCCACTTAGGGCTTGTCCTGAACCACATTAGCACCTTTCCCAGCTAATGGCATTTGGGAAATACTGGTTTTCTGACTTGACAGACAGCTTTTAAACATAACATATATTTTTTTCCTCAAATTATGCTTATAAAAGATGGTAAAGGAGGAAAAAAGTAAAGCAGAACTAAAAACTTACTGGTTTGAAGTAATGGGACGTATTTGGCTCAGCAATATCACTAAATCTATTCACATCAATTTCATTTTCTCCATCAGGTGTTTCCCGAATCAGAGGCTGGTTCCCTAGAAACTGTGTGGAGAAATGTCCCTGTGATGCCGAAACAGATCAAGCCCCAGAGGGCGAAAAGAAAAATAGATAGCCACTGCTGAAGTAAAATTACCCTTTAAGTCCTCTCCATTACTTGAAAATTGTACATATTACTAAAGAATTATGCAATGAGCCTACTCTGGTTAAGGTGTTCTTTTCCTCAAAGGTGCCCTAGTGCCATAATCTAAATATTTTTATTACTGTTTTGAAATGGAGAAGCCATTCTGCACATGCCTTTGAATTCCTGCCCCTCTGTCACTTCTTCCTCTCCGCGAAAGGAAAAACACTTCTCCCAAGTAAGTCAGTTGCATTTTCTCTAGGATTGTTTTTATGCGCCGCACACCATGGACCTCACCTGCAGATATAGTTCCCCTTTGCCAGGAGCATCTGCATGTGATGCTTTTCTTCTGTTTCCCCCTCAGATATTTATTACGTAAAATTCTAGATACTGTAGAAAACATACATCAGATTCAATATAAGCTTAAATTTTATTACCTGTCTTTTAATAATGCAGATTTTGTCAAATCAAATAAAGATCAATGGATGTTCTGTATAAATCTAATTGTTTACTAGCCTCTTTCTTTTGGCTGACTAAAAAGCTTTGTCATGGTTCTTGGTGGAAAAACTCCTCTACTACCTTGTGAGAAATAGGCATCTTTAATCCTGAGTCTTAAGACATTCAGTAAATGAACTCGTGGTATGAGATCACAGGTTCTGGGAAACTTTCAGCCTGGTGAGCTCCAACTGCTGCAACTATACACTTGAGTCTCTCCAATCTTGAAGCTTATGTGAATGGTAGGATGTAAGCTGATGGATTGGATGCTTAATGTTGGGCTTGTCTAGGCACAAGTAGAATTACAGAAGTCATCTGCTCCCATTCTAATTCTTTCCAAGGTAGGGAACTTGAGCTTTTGGGGGTTGTAAGAGTTAACATTAAGGGAAGGACACTTGGAGATTCAGCAATGAATGAAACATGACTCTGTCCCATTCTAGTGATAGGTGGGGAGTGGACAGACAAGCAAAATACACATTGTGAAGAGAGTAGCTAAGATGATCTGATGGAAGTGACCTTTGACAGTTGAAGGGACAAGATGTTTGCCTCTGAGAGTAGCCAGCTGTGTCTTAGACAGAGGAAACAGCCAGAACAACAGGCTGGAATGTGCCTGGCATGTTTGAGGAAAAGTAAGGAAGCCAGTGTGGTTTAGTTGGAATGAGGGAGGGAGAGAGCAGGAGAGGTCAAGGGGGTAAATAGGAGCCAGACCACCAAAGGACCCTGTAGGTTCATTCTTGTCTTCCCTTTGTTGCAGATACTCAAGAATAGGCATCTCTTCAGCTTTTCGGGGCTCAGAGTCTAGAAAGACCATCCATGAACATTCTCCTTACCTCCAGATAGAGATCAGAGAGGAACACTGTCGAAGACAGCACAACACAAATGGTAGAGGAGGAAACAATGAGTCGTGTGCTTGGTTGGAGTTTGGGCTCAGCTGGTATTTGTTTATTATTCACAGCTCTGGGAGAAGAGGGCCTGGTCCTCTCAATATTACCTTTAGTAGCAAAATAATTGCCTCTAGGTTGCATATTAGAATCACCTAGGGATCTTTTAAAAATCCCAATGCCCAGGCCGTACCCCAGATCATTTCAGTCGGAATCCCTAGGGTGACACTCAGTCATTATCAGGGTCTCTTTAAACCCCTCAGGTCATTCTAGTTTACAGCCCAGTTTGAGAGCCCCTAGCTTACCTGATAAGTGGTCCTTGATTGTGATTCTTATCATGGTCCATGAGGAAACACACACCACAGTGTACATGTTTGCAATAGTTTATTTTAAAGACTTTACAAGTGGAAGCAACGTGTTGTCTGGGGGTAAGGTATAGCAGGAACTAGAGTCCAGTGGAGAAAAGATCAGTCAGGTCCTTCCCAGAAGATAAGCCTGTTGTGGAGGGCCCATGCTTGCCCATAGGTCTTTGCCATAGGGCCATGCTTTGCCCATGGGCCCACAGGAGGGCCCATGCTTGCCCAGTTCAGGAGGTTTCTCCTCAGTGCCAGCTTCATTTACTGGAAAAGTGCACTTGACATGAGTTTAAACTCCTTCCCCCATAGCTTCCAGTTCAGCAGCAAACTGTAAGGAAAAGATTTAGTCACCAGTTACTACTGTAGATAACATTTTGTGAATTTTGGACATGTTCTAGGCCCCATTTTTCTAATTCTCCCAAGTCAGAAACTAGGGAGTTTAGGAAATGTTCAGTATGATCAAACTTCCCTTCTGTAGACAGACGTTAGCATACACAGAAGCACATAGAAGAAATTAGTCCCAAAGGTGTGATTGATATTAGTGATAGATTAAAAGATTAAAAATTTCAGTGGTTTTGAGGAATAGTTTAAAAACATGAATTACAAACAGCTTTTTATTTTTGAATTATTTATTTGAGAGAGAGACAGCGAGAGAGGGAATGCAAGCAGGGAGAGAGGAAGGAGCAGGCTTCCCGCTGAGCAGGGAGCCCGATGTCGGGCTCAATCCCAAAAGCCCAGAATCACAACCTGAGCCGAAGGCAGCCGCTTAATGACTGAGCCACCCAGCCGCCCCTAAACAGGTTCTTAAAACTTAATGATCTCTGAGATGGAGAGGAGAAGGAAGTTGAGGGAAATTGGAAGGGGAAGTGAACCATGAGAAATTATGGACTCTGAAAAAGAACCTGAGGGTTTTGAAGGGGCGGGGGTGGGATGTTGGGGGAAACAGGTGGTGGGTAATAGGGAGGGCACGTATTGCATGGAGCACTGGGTGTTGTGCAAAAACAATAAATACTGTTAGCTGAAAAAATAAATAAACATTTAAAAAAAAAAACTTAATGATCTCTTAATTTGAACATTGGAAGGCCTAAGTCCTGGGACTGTCAGCAAGGTGGGTTTACTGTAAAACAAGAAGGAAGAAGTCACTTTGGCTCTTGAACTGGTGGTCATTTACAAAGCTTAGAGGTTACGAAGAAGGGACAGAATAACAAGTGGACCCTGAAGAAACGCATGTTGATAAAAGTAGACCAAAAACCTAAGTATCAGCAATATTTAAGAGGGGAAGGACGAAATGTATTTAGTTCAGGGCTAAGCTTTTACATTATAATTCAATATTTTTTAGAAAACTGTAAACTAGAAAACTGTTAATTTAATAGGCAAAAATAACAGACAAGAGGAAAGACAGAAAATGAACATAGGATTAGTTTTTAATCCATATTCCTACAAGGCAGGCTACCTCTGAGCCCCAGCCAGCTCTAAGTACCTTAATCTATTCCTGGATGTTCTCATACAGGCTGTCGATTTGGTTTCGAAAGTACTTGGAAAGCTCTGCCCGCTTTGCTTTCAGTGTTGGTGTTAAGAGCCCATTTTCAATGGAAAATGGCTCTGGATGAAGAAAGATAGTTTTGACCTAGAAGAGAAGATACATACACACACACACACGTTTATTAGTGATTCAGACTTTTCTGCAGAGCACCCCACATGCTATGTAAAAAACTTGAGAAAAGCGGGGTTGCTGCAGTGGGAGGTTACAGAGAACAGTAACACATGTCCATTCCCACAAACTGATAATTTGGGAAAGAACTGAGAAGGGGAAATAGATAATAAACGGCAAATAAGGATTGTATAAGTAACTAGAAAAGGTCACTGCCATTCGTTCTTAGTGGGCTAATGGTACAAAACTTCAAATCCATCCCTTGAAAGTTACATTGAAACCCTCTTATAAATGTAAACATTAGAACTTTCTACTATGACTTAAGAGACCAGGATTATATCAGCAGTACATACCTGTTCAAAGGATTTAAGGCCACCATCTCTCCCAATTTTCTGCAAGTCTTCTAAAATGGCTTCCTTTACAACCTAAGAATATAAAACACAGCTTACAGCATGGCTGGTTTGAAAAAGAGACCAAATGAAAGGCTAAATGTGAACCAACTCAAAATGCCTACAAAAGCTCATCAGGATAAAAGGATAGAGGTTTATGTACGTACAAGCACATTTCACACTTAATATTGCTCAAGAAGCTAATGAGAAGGAAAGGCAAATCTAAATGTTAACAGGGATTTCCTCTGGATGGCATTTTTTGATTCTCTATTCTCCAATTTTTCCCCCCATAATGAACATACAATAAAAAGAATAGAAGGGGTTTTTGTTTGTTTTTTTTTTTTTTTTTTTAAAGATTTTATTTATTTATTTGACAGAGAGAGATCACAAGTAGGCAGAGAGGCAGACAGAGAGAGTGAGAGGGAAGCAGGCTCCCCGCTGAGCAGAGAGCCCGATGCGGGACTCGATCCCAGGACCCCGAGATCACGACCCGAGCCGAAGGCAGCAGCCCAAACCACTGAGCCACCCAGGCGCCCCATGTTTGTTTTTAACTTCCCATCCCATCCTATCCTCCAATCTAATAAAACCCGTCAATCTGTTTCAGCTACAGCCACCTATCCCAAGCACAGGATGAGTCTCTTCTTCCAAAAAGGAAGGCGTCATTGGTGCCTGAGTTGGTGGAGCAGCCTGCGCTCTCCCACCATGGGCCCCAGGGGTGTGCATTGAGCTTTTCTAAGGGAGACTTACTTGGTTTTGGCACAGTTCTTCAAGGGAGCCTTTAACCCCAAGTTTGGCTACAAATGAAGGCAGCACTTCTGGGTCAGGAACCACCACTCCCACTAAGGAGGACTGTAGAAAGGAAACAAGGCCACGTGAGAGGTAGGCTCTTGAACTGGTGGTAGGGGTTTCCACACTGGATGAAGACAGGATTCTAGCTTGATAAGAGGTACTTTCCCGAGATCTCATATCAACATACTATACTACACACTCTCCTCTCACCGTGTATTTCAAACCCTCATGGAATTCTGATCCCATTTTCCTACTCGGTATCTTTTTACAAAAATGTTCTTTTCAAATTTGATTATGCAAAAAAAAAAATGGTATTCAGCATCAAGCCTAAAGCATCTATGGTCTGTCTTTTGCCAAACCCCACCCACTCCCAAAAGTTAAGTTTAAGCACAGTATATATAAAATAGTTCGTTGTGCGGGAGGAACTCCCACTGTAGTGGGAACTAAGTGTGACATGGGGCCCTTTGTTACTGAATGGCTACTCTTTAGAGTAACCATTAGAACAATTCTATTGACGTTTTCACAGACTCCCTCATAGTTAAATGATTTTTTTTTTTACATATGTATTGCCTTGAGGGTTGGAGTATGACTTCACTTATTTGGTTTTACAAGCTGAAATCTTCTCATCCTAAACCCACCTATCCAGATTTCCTGTAGCTATTGGAGCCAGCATGGCCTGTGTCTGAGAATGGCTATCGTGAAAAGAGCGTATTACCCGTAAGCTATCCCCGTGCACAAAAATTTGCAACACTGGTCTACTCCTGATGTAGATATTTTCTATCTTCTCGGGAGCAATGTATTCTCCTTGGGCCAGCTTGAAGATGTTCTTTTTACGGTCAATGATCTTCAGAGTTCCGTTCTATAGGAAAGAGAGAACAGCGTCAGTGTTTGAGCCCTCTGGGGGATGTCAGTGGATAGAGCGGCAAAGTCACAGGGATTTTCTTTCTGTAAACTTGATCTCTCTAGAGACTTTTGAGCAAACTTTTCATTTTTCTTTGTTGGCTTTGGGGAAAGGGAAAGGGAGAGGCTTCCAGCAAGAACCTGTCTATACTGTTTTGTCCTCTGTGGAGAGCCTCAGAAAGCATCTCCAGGATCTGGGGAAGCTGTGTAAGTGGTTGCCTCATCCAATGAAGAAATTCGCAGCTCTGGATTTCCAATAATTTAATTTCCAATTATTCCATTTCCAGAACTCCCAGGAAAAGGGAAGGAGTTATATTTACTAAGACTTCTGGATTAGTTGGATCTCCCCGTCCTTGACTCCCTTTCGTGTATCGCTCCTGTTAGACCCTGAGCAGGCTGAAAGAGCTTCACTGTCCTAGTGCTAAGGAAGCATGTCAGTGATTGTGCTCGGTAGGACTGAAGGCAGGGCCGAGAAGGCTCTGACCAGCCACCAGAGGTCATTTGCAGCTTCATTTTTCTGAGCCAATTGGTCTGAGGAGCTTAGGTTCTTAGGAATTTGAACTATAGAATTGGGACAAGTAGCAAATACAATCCACGTGATCACACCCGAAGTAGGACACCAGGCTGAACCAGCCATGAAACCGTAAAGAAGGCTGACTCCAGAAATTAGCGTTCAGTTCAGCCTCACGGACATTATCTGGAAGAGACTGATAGGGCACAGTGCTCTGTCACTCCAGTGTGGGGACGTACTCGAAATTACATTCTTGGTCCATGGAGTAGCTGGGACTAGAACACAGATCTCCCACCAGGTTCGTCAGTGGTGTTGTCCTCCTCTTTATAGTCTGAGGGTGCCACAAGCCAGGCAGATACAGACCTAATCCTTCCAGCTGCCTCAGCAGATTAATCTACTCGCATCTCTGCATATTATAAACAGATAGTTTTCTTCAGTCCAACAACAGAGGCTTCCAGAAATTCTGAAGAAGCACCCACCGGGAGCCAACGGCCGATGTCTCCTGTGTGAAGCCAGCCGTCCTCATCCAGGGCTTCCTTGGTTTTCTCAGGATCCTTCAGGTATCCTTTGAACACATTGCTGCCCTTGATGCAGATCTGCACAGAAGACAGCACAGAGTGGTACCAGTGGCAAAGGCTGGGACTCCCAGCAGAGGCATTGACCAAACACCTGCTCCCACCTTAAACCATGGGATGATTCCCACTACAGTGGGAACACCACCAGATTTTAGTCCCCATTGTAGGCGCTAGCAAAGTGAGGCGCACAGATGTTCAGTTCCTTGTTAAAGATCTTGAGTCAAACCCACGTCTGCTCACAGTTGTGTGCTCTTTCTGACATAAACGTCTCTACTCTGATTGTCTGGGCGTGACTACAGAGCACAACCTACCCACCTCTCCTTCATTGTTCACTGAAAAGTAGTTCATGTCAGGTACGTCTTGCAGCTTCACGTGATTGCAAGGCAGGGGGACTCCAACGTGCCCTAGAATACACCACATTAATTCAGCTGGGAAGCCATGAACTGGTGATAGTTCTGGGCACATTTCTGAGATATTTATGGATTGACTCTAAAAGAGAAAGACTGAAAAGTTACCTGGTGCCCATGCTGGATAGACATGATAGAAACGTCTGGACTGAAACTTGAGTTTGCCATGTGCCACATTTGGCCAGAGCACTGAGGTTATCTAACCTAAGCCCTAGTTCAGGTAGAACATTTCTCCCAACCACCGAATCTCCCACCTAGTAGGCGGAGAACCTACCTGAAGTCCAGTCACCTGGTGACGTAAACGTACAGCCAGCTGTGCATTCTGTTTGACCATATGCTTCGAACACCTGGGGAAACCAAAGAAGAGTCTGAGACTTACTTAAGACAAAGCATGAAATGGCAACACCCTACAGCAAGACCGGAGGAAAGCAAGGTCTCTCAGGATTGGAAGATGCTTGGTGTCCTAATACCTTCATGTATTAATATCTAATACCATGCCTGAGCTCCAAAATCTTTAGTGGGGATGCACCCAAAAACCAAAAGTCTCCAGAAATAGACCAAAGTATGAACACTTCTACTGTAATTCAGGAAAGGTAGCATTTCAAGTTGACAGGGAAATGTGAGTTATGAAGTGAAGTGACACCCGGGGACAATGGCTCTTGAGCCTGAGCAGTGGAGCCCTTCTGAAGGAAATGGAAACAGACAGCAATGTTTCAGTTGTTTGGGATTTTGTTTATTGGTGTGTTATGTTGTTGCTTTTTGAAAGAAAGATCTCCAGCTGTGATACAGAACAGTGACTGGCAAGCTTTTTCTCTGCAGGACCAGAGAGTAAATATTTTCAGTGTTGTGAGCCTCTGGGCTCTGGCTGGACTCCTTTGCCAGTGGAGAACAAAAGCAGCTATAGACACCATGTACATGAATGGGCATGACTCCACTCCACCAAACTTTCACTTCTGAAAAGAGGCAACGGGCCAGATTTGGCCTGTGCTGCAGTTTGCCAAACCCTGGTATAGAGGATAACCTTGACCAGAGAGAGGCTGGTGGGGCAAACCAGGACCCCAGATCCTGCAGTGCGGGCGGGGCCGTGCTAGGCAGACTCTGTAGAGATGGAGAAGGGGCATTTCTGATGGCAACAGGACCTACCGATCCATGGGTTTTAGGGGCAGAGGGAAATGAAAGTATTAAGAATGGCCAAGAGGATGATAATTTGAAAGCATAGAAGAGCTCTGGCCTTGGCATCAGTTCAGAATCTTTTTTGATGGTGGTCCTACCCAAGAGGACGTGGTGAGGACAAGGATCTGTTTTTCTCATGCTGTGCATGTTGGTCGAATGAATGAACTCGTTAGCTATCTAGGGGGAAAAAGAGAATGTCCACGCCCAAGCACTTGTATGCAATTGGGGATGGAATAGAGACTTAATTAGAAAAAAGTAAAATCATTAGAGTATCCGAAAATATGAAGGACAGCAGTCTTGTGGAATACTGGAGTCAGAGAGTCCTGTCTAAGCAATTCAAAAACCACAAGTAAGAAAGTTTAATCAGTTTGATGACATAAACATTTGAAACTGGTATATAGCAATTTTTCTGTAAGAAAGTAATAGAGTAACTCATGGAAGAAATACAAGTGCCAATAAGTGATATAAAAGATGTTTGGTGTTAATGAAAGAAACAAAAATGCACTGAGATTTTTCATGCATCTGGTTGGTTCAGATTTAAATAACCGAGAAAGCCTGACACTGGCAAGAATGCAGGGAAATAAGGTCTCATGAATTATTTGCAGGAATGTATAAAAAAAGACAAGATCTTTCTGGAGGGAAGTGTGATAATCTACATTAACATACAAAGCAAACCCATATATTATGACTATGTTGGTAGACAGTATCCTTATCACCTCACTGATTATAATAGTGAAAAAAATGGTGGCTTAAGTGTCCATCAATAGGAGATGAGTCACTTAAGTATATCCAATAAACTACCTCAAAGCAACTAAAATGATGTAGATATTTATTTGACCAGGACCAATGTGGATGGGACATAGTTTAGTAAGTATTTTAGAACTGATGCCCGTTTATATAAAAGTTTCTATACACAGATACATAAAGAGAAGGATTATTTTTCCTGATTTTGAGATTTGTGGGGGGTGACTTTCTCCACGGTGTTTTTCAGTTGTGTTTTCATTTTTTAAAGAGTGAGCTCTATTTGTGCAAAAGTGAAATAAGCTATCTTCAAAGAAGGTGCTTGTCTTACCGGACATCCCAGTGCCGCCCGGAGGAACATCAAGACCGGAGAGGAGATGGGGGCAGCTCCAGTGACCATGAAATTAACCCTCCCACCCAGGTTGGCCTGTTGAGCAGAAAAAAAAAAAAAAAAAAAAAAAAAAACCTCTGAAACCTAGTCCTTGGCTTCAGTTTCCTCCATTGCTAAATGGGTAGAGCAGCCTACCCAGTATAAGAATTAAACTAGGTAATTTACAAAGCACTTAGAATAGGGCGGGCCCTGAGGAAGAACACTTAAAATGTTGGCTGCCCTTGTCCCTATCACCCATAGCTGAGACTCAACCTGCAGTTTTTAAATATTTCCTCACATAATTCATATTTTCAGGCCCTTTGCATTACATATAATGTCAACAGGTCACCTAAGAGAATAAGAGTATACGTTAAACTTAAGTAAAACAACTTTTTTTTTTTTTTTGCTTATTGACCAATTTCCTTTAATGACAAAGTTGTCTAAGTATGATAAGCTAGCAGAAAGCCCAGATATTTGCCTGGCTCTGTCCAAGACCCCGCCAACCTACCTGGATCTTTGCAAAGACGAACTTGTCCCATATACTGTCACGCCTGATGATCCCCTTTTTCACTTCACTGAATTTAAAGGAAATAGCTAAGTTCAACAAGAACTTCTTCAAGGGTGTCTTGGCTTCATTTTGTACCTGCAAGATGATAGCTCCTCTTAGTTCAAAACCTACTGGAGATGCTCACCATAGCCATTCATCAGTGAGCAAGAGACAGTGCCTTCTTGCTTCATAAGGAAGTGACTTTAATTCATGAACTGGATTGCTAAATAATGACAATTCCAGAGAATTACGGCCACACTGGGACATCAGTACACTGAGCATATATGTACAGAGTTCTAGCTCCTCCAGATTTCTTGTCCTTGGCAAACAATCTTGACAACTTTGAGCATGTCCTCAAAATGTTCTCAATATCTGCCTATGAAAATCACTTGGATAGATAAGAAACAGCTCAATGGGCAATACCTTTTGGGCTTTCAATAGATCAAAGAAAGACCTAGGAATCTGATTTTTTTTTTTTTAAACAAGCACAACATCCCCCCATCCCCATGCCTCTGAAGCTTGTATACCTTAAATTTGGAGAAATACCACTTTTCTCTATGATTAAAGTTCCTCTAGCCACACCATACGAAACGCAACGGACTTTCCTATTTATTTCTTCACTTTGGGCTTAGTTCTGACACCATTTTACAAGCTCACATTATTTCTCTAGACTCCCTTGTTCTTGCCTCACTGACTCTATCCATCAAACATACACCTGCCAAAGGAGAGCTTCAAGTACAACACGAAATCCCCCTTACTTCCAAAATTAAATCCTGAACCCTATATTCTGGCCTTCAGGACTCCATCCTACTGGAAGTCAGATTCAAGGAAACCAAGGATCTTTTCCTGCTCAGAATTGGAAGAGAACTCTCCAGCCATCTTCCTTATGGATACTTCCATTTCTGAGCCAATCGCCAGCAGAGCTGTTCAACTGCCACAGTGCTCTAGGCGTCTACTCATGCCTATACCATCATTTTACTAATGTCTCATCAGCTCTAAGATCTACACTCAAATGTTGCCAGAGTCCTGTCATCCCTGATACCTCTTTCAACCTTACGAGATTTATCTTCATTATTCACAAGATAATCTCCTCCTAATAAGTCACTGACAAAAGCTGGAATTTGGAGACTCACACTAATAAAGTCCTCCATTTTTAAAATCAGTGACAAAAAAAGTAAACTCTGTGTTAAGTATCACCGTATCATTAAAAAAACTATTGGAAGTAAAAATGTGCGGGGGCGGGGGGTGGCATGGGGGGCGCAGTCGGTTAAGTGTTTGACTTCAGCTCAGCTCATGATCCCGGGGTCCTGGGATCGAGTCCCACATCAGGCTCCCTGCTCAGTGGGGAGTGTGCTTCTCCCTCTGCCTCTGCTCCTCTCCCTGCTTGTGCTCTCTTTCTCAGATAAATAAATAAAAGCTTGTGGCTCAGTGGGTTAAAGCCTCTGCCTTTGGCTCGGGTCGTGGTCCCGGGGTCCTGGGATCGAGCCCCGCGTCGGGCTCTCTGCTCGGCGGGGAGCCTGCTTCCTCCTCTCTCTCTCTGCCTGCCTCTCTGCCTACTTGAAATCTCTGTCAAATAAATAAATAAAATATTTAAAAAAAAAAGAAATATAGTGAGCTTTATAAAGAAAAAAAGAAGTAAAAATGTCTGAGGCACCAGAGTGGTAGGGTCAGTTAAGTGTCTGACTCTTGGTTTTGGCTCAGGTCGTGGACCTCAGGGTCCTGAGACCAAGCCCTGCATTAGGCTCCGCACTTGGCCTGGAGTCTGCTTAAGATTCTCTCTTCCTCTGCTCCTTCTGCTGATGTGCTCTCTCTCTCTCAAATAAATAAATAAATCTTTTTTTTTTTTAAGTAAAAATATGTGACAACATGAACACAAGCCATAATAACCACCAAATAATTCTATAGCATGCTGAGAGCTGTTAAGATTGTTAACAGTTCTTCTAAAAACAGCACTTTCAATGTCCTGGGGTCATCTGTGTTCTACAATGCTGCCTGCCCCATCCCTGGAGCTCCACGATAGTATCTAAGAATCACCAGTGTGAAGGGGAGAGCTAGAGTCTCAGCGGTGGAGTCCAAAGCCTGTGGAGACTGCCATGTGGCCGTTATTTGCTTGGGGCTCCCATGCCTGTGCAATTATGAAGTGATCAAACACCTGGTTCAGAGCCTGGAGTCTATCACTATCTTGCCTGGGCTCATAGCCCAGTTCCAAGGACTCCTTGGGAAGACTAGACAATCCAAGACTTGGGTGAGAGACATTAAAGATAACCTGGGAGGGCTCCTGGGTGGCTCAGTGGGTTAAAGCCTCTGCCTTCAGCTCAGGTCATGATCCCAGGGCTGGGATCTCATGGGGCTCTCTGCTCAGGAGGGAGCCTGCTTCCCTTCCTCTCTCTCTCTCTGCCTACTTGTGATCTCTGTCAAATAAATAAAATCTTTAAAAAATAAAAATTAAGCCTACTTAAAAAAGATAACCTGGGGACATGTTATATCACAAAGCAGGGAAGCTGTCAGAAACCACCGGGGTTAGGTCAAAAGGACACATGAACAGCTTGATGGGGCTCCCAACTTCCACAGTGGGCCAGTTAGGACATCATGGAGAATGAAGTGTATTGAGTGCACAACTGTGCAAAGCACGAGTACATAATATTACAAATCAAAAAATCTGGGTCACTTCTGAAGACCACTGAGGCACCAATTCATTATTCTGAAGATTGATAACTAAAGGAAAGAATATTTGTCATGTTGTTATGAAAGAATCTCAGCTAAGGAACGCAAGGGAAGTACCTGAATTAATTGAGTTAGAAAAATCACCATGTTGTAAACTCTAAAGAAAAACAGAGCAGGGATCAGTGACAACGAACGACTTTGTGACAATAGGATTGAGGCCCAACCCGTCACTGGATAGACTCTGGTCAAGCTTTATGTTTGTTTGTTTGTTTAACTCTGAGGCTCAGTCTCCTCAGCTGTAATTTTGGAAATGGTAAGACCCGATGTGATTTCCTGTGATCTTGTGAGGTTTGGATGATGGAATGCATATGAAATGTTGACCGCGGGACCCGTGCCTCAGCAGGAAGCTCCGTATCCAACAGTGTTAACAAATCAGAGTGACAACTCCTCCATGAGTCAGCTTAAATTTGAGGGGCTCCCCAAGTCTCTGAATTGAGCTCTTTCTCCAGATCTGGTCCACGTTATCTTATCCAGATGAAGGGGTTTCATTTATTACGGTGTTTCACAGTCGCGTTTGTGAATGTGGCCAAAGGCAGTTGCTTGTAGGGAGGAGGGGGTGGATGTGGAAAAAATGTCTTAGCAACACGGAGTCCCTGAGAACTCAGTCAGGCCTCAGCCACAGTCAGGACCTTCACCTGAGGGCCAGCCCGGCAGAAGCGAGGTTAGTACCTTATCATAGATTCTGTTGAGTAGTCGAGGCACGACAGGAAACACCGTGGGCTTCAGAGTTTTCATGTCGTCAGGCAGCAACCGGATGTCTCCTTGGAAGAAACCAACTCTGGCACCACAGGAGTACACAACAGCCTACAAGCAAAACCAGAGATCAGGGCTCAGAGCCAAAGGCCCCCTTTGGGTGGGGACTGTCTTAGACAGAATCGAGGAACCAAGGTGACATCCATGGACACTGTCCACTGTACAGCCCCCTTCCCACATGTTCCAGATACCCAGAACTCTGCGAGCCTGCCCCCAGGACAGGTTGGAAACTCTTTGCTGCTGAGGTGGCAGGGCTGGTGAGACAGACCGTGAGACTGAAGGCCCACCCTGTTCCACCCAGAGCTCTGAGTGACAGTCTGAGACACTGTCCTTTGTCAGAGACCGATCGTTCACTCCAGAGCACTAAGGAAAACACTGCCACTTAGACCAGAACATGCCTAGAGCTGCAAGACGTCTCGGTTTCAGAGACATTAAAACGTGAAAAAGTATCCTTATTAAAACTGATATCGTATTAATCAGATGTCAATACCTCAGCCCAAGGAGCTGAACTGTTCATTTTGGCACTTCACCCATCAACAGATAAGCTGGCTGAAGAGGGATTTAAGCGGGAAGCAGAGAGGGGATTTTCTGTCCATCTTACCCAACGGGTTTGGGGAAATCAGCACTGCTTTCAGTTCTCAAATCTGCCCCAGAATTGCCTGAAAAGTCTGCAGTCCGCTCACAGAAAGGCAGCTCTCTGGCACACACACACACACTGAACATCTCACCGGATCAAATGCTCTTTCCCTGCCCTCCCAGGGGCTAACTTTCTTCTTGCTAACCTGAGTTTTTTTTTTTTTTAAGATTTATTCATTTATTTATTTGACAGGGAGAGACAGTGAGAGGGGGAAGCAGACTCCCCACTGAGCAGAGAGCCTGATGCAGGGCTCCATCCCAGGACTCTGAGATCATGACCTAAGCCGAAGGCAAACGCTTAATGACTGAGCCACCCAGGTGCCCTGGTCTAATCCAAGATTAAAAAAAAAAAAAATTCTAACCAACACAAAATGTAAAAGAGGAACTAATGTTTCCTTTCCCATTTCAGAGTCAAGAGCAGATAGTCAGCTCCTGACTTGGACTTCAGGACTCACAGGCACACTGTGTGAAGGCAGAAGTGAGCATCAGCCCCACTGGATAGACCCAGACCCTGCTAGAAAGGCTTTGCAGCAAGTGAGGAGTAAGGCCGGGCTCAGGACTCAGCTGCACCTGCTCCCTCCCTGTGCGTTCCCACCAGAGAAAGGACTGGAAATGCTGTGTAGCTGCCTTTGGAAAAAACATGGAACTAGCAAGTCAGGACTGTCATTTCACATACCTCTGGGAACACAGGACACTCACCTGTACAACCCTCTCAAACATATGAGCCAAGGGGAGGTAGGATATGGTCACATCATCCGGGGTGGGCTTGAAAACATGCTATCGATCAGAACGAGGAGGAGACAACATTGGGTTAATGCCAACTTTCTCTTCCAAAGGAGATTTAAAACAAGCTATTGTTAGCTATAGTTAATAGTTTATAATACTGTATTATATATCTGAAAATTGTTAACTAGATCTTAATAGTTCTCAAGAAAAAAACTAACTGCGTGTGGGATGGATGTTAGATTTATTGTGGAGAACATTTTGTAACATATATATGTATATAAATACACACACATACACACATATGTATGGATCATTATGATGTACATCTGGAATTAACACAATGTTATATCAATTATATCTCAATAAAATTTTTTTCTTTGATTTTAAAGAACACTCCTTCCTAGGACTGTCACACACAGTTGTACAGGTAGTGCACTGTATAAGTCTGAGAGGTTGTCCCTTAACTTCACTGAGTGTAGAGATATGCAGCGATCTGAAAGACCAAGGCTTGAAAATGCACAGACCTCTGGACCAAGATGCACCATTATTTGTCCACATTCAGGCCTTTAACATGATTTTTGTTTGTTTCTGGTTTGTTTTGTGTTTGTCTCTGCCTCCTCTGCCATCAAGATTAAAATCTTAGGACAGATTTACATTTTAATGAGGACCTCTTTTTCAATGGACCACTGACCTCCATACACTTGAGGAAAGAAGAAACATTTGAAACAATATTTTGATGGGTCAGCATGGCTCCTTTAGGGTCACCTATAGGAAACAGGACATGGAGAGAAAAAGTCTTTAAATAACTAATAGGTAGCCTTTGGCTATGAAAGAAGTTGCATTCAATTGGTTCTGTTCCAGAGAGCCAAGAGCTTCTGTCACTGTGTCCTCTGATGAATGGTATGGGACACCATTTATGAACGATTAATGCACCCAGAGACACCACCACTGACATTGTTAGCCTTCTACTACCACAGAGGGTGCAGTCACAATTTCAGATTGTTAACAGTCAAAAGCAAAAATCCGAGTAACCCCGCCTTGTGCTGGTTTTATATTTAGGACTTCAGACCTAACTTTATTACCTATCACATTACAAACTGGCTCAGTGGACAGGAGAATATGACTATAGGCCATCATGGGCCGTATCAAAAGCTATTAGGAGTTCTAATAGGATAAGTAACTACAGGGATGGGGGAAGGCACATACTGCTCTGTGTAGAACTCTCTCTGGGTCACCTTGATTGAGTGAAACTATTCTGATGATGTCAAGTTGAGAGAGTGGTGGTTGGGGAAGAAAGTTGGCTTTGTGATGCCATCTGAAAGGCTCCTGAAATCCATAGCATGGAAACCCTTCCCAGTGTGTTCAATGAAATTTATTTACTTATACCGTTTTTCCATTGGGGCATCCATAGTCAAAAGCTTCGGGGTGTAAGACCCTAAGGATAGGGCTCATTATAGGGTATATTTACCAGCCCACCCATGCTCAGTGACTCAAGCCATGTTTTTGGCCAACCAGGGGCCTCTGGGAGAGCTTCATGACACTGACCTGTGGTCCCACTAGTGAAGCAGACGATACTCAGGTCTTCTGGTTTAGGAGGCTAGAGGGGGAAGTACAAGGGATTAACTCACCAAGAGCTTTGGGAATTGAACAGGGCAAGACCCAAATTTGAACAGAAGAAAACTTACCACAGGTTTCCTGAAGTTCTCTTTGCCTAGATTCTACATGAACAGAAAGCCAAGAAAGGAAGTCTAGTTAGTTAAGATGGAATAACTAATGACAAATACAGCCCTCTCTTTCTCTTTTCCATGCAAACACACCCCTTTTCTGTGAGAACAGAACCAAAATTGTAACCCAAATCAGGCCCAAAGCCAACATTCAGGCACAGTGAAAGGTCCAGGGAAGAGATTAGAGTTTCTCTAGAACTCCAGCCTCCAGAGGGCAGATTCCAGATGTCCGAATTTCCCATTCTACTCTTGATGTCCAGTCATCTAGGACCATTACTAAACCTTTTTGAATAAAAGGAATCCTTGACATTTCAAGGCTTACTGCATCACAGGCACTGTTCCGAACACTTTCTATAGATTAACTCAGGCAACTCTTTACAACCGCCCTGCGAGGTGGGAACTAGGTCAGCCTCATCTTACAGAGGGGAGGAGGGAGATGTGGAGAACCTTGCCTAAGATCGCCTAACTCACGGATGTGGTGCTGGAACGTGAACCCCGCCACTGGATGCCAGGACCCCTATATTTAGCTACCACTGAACTCCGTATTGATAAGTCCTCTACTTAGAAGTCTGTGCTTACTGGCCACAGACCATTCTCCTCTGACACAGTCCCTGAATTGTTCAAGGGAAATTCTCCTCAAAGCCTCACAGCCGGAGTCTCATGGACTCCTCCCTTTCCACTGCTGGCTGACAGCAGCCTGTGCTCTCGTGTCGATATCCTCCTCATCGTGCCTGGTGGCAGACCAGCCTTCCAGCTATTAGTTCAATTTAAGGCACATACCTCAGCATCAAACAGGGATAAGAGCTCAATTCCACTTTTCTCTGCTCTTTGCTTCAGGTCATCCTCAAAGGGATCCATGAGGATGATCACTTTCAGGCCCGGGGTGAGGCCCTTCTCCACATTCTCTATCAGCATGGATGCCTTTTGGGGTGTATCACAGATCACTGTAGTGATATCAGCTGAAAGAAGAAACAGAGCCGGAGGTCACCTTCTTGCTCTGCCCTGTACCTGATTGCCTTGCAACGAGGAAGAGGTTTTTGAAAATTTCAAAGCTAGTGGGTACCCAGATGAGATTACATCTGCAAATCAGATTTATAATGCATAAAACCTGAAGCATTCCATCAATAATAAATGAGCGTAATGGGAACGGAAGCACATAATTTTCATGCATGCTGCCCAGACGGTTTACAGTTTCTAGAGTCACCAAACTCCTTCTGCTTAAGAATACAGACAACAAACATGGATCCCTCGGGTGTGGTTCTGTCAGTGCGTTTCACCTGGGGGAGAGGAGTAGAAAATAGAAGGGAAAAGAAGGGACAAATGGCATTTTAGAGGACAAACAGTTTATGATTCTACATGTTAGCATTTTCTTGGATACTCATCTGTAAAAGTAAAAAGACTTGTGATTTCGTCTATAGTTCAAACGGGTCGAGTCACTTAACCTCCTAGCTCTGGGACAGAAAGTTAGATCTTGGATATGCGAATGGGTTGTTACTGAGCCACTGAACTTGTACTCATTTCTCTAACAACGATAATTTTTTCTACAAATGGATGTACCATTGGTACACGCTGACTAACTGTACTGACTTGGATTTACAACGATAGGAAATGAAATTAGTGGTTTCATAGTGATTTAGTCAATTAAATGACTTATGACTCACTCAATGACCTTTTATCCAGGGGAGCCAATGTAAGAAGTCTTATCTCTAAACTCTATTGTCACACTCTGCCGCCTTGAACATTTCATTGAACCTTCTGTGGAGAAGCCAGCACCTGCTTGAGCTCTTCGTAATTTCCCTATAAATTATATCCTCAGTACTACAGAACAGGAAAGACTTCCCCAGATTCTGGCCATAGTATTCCAAGTTGGCTAACAAAAGCAGATATTGAGGAATTACTCAGCATTAAGATAGAATCAAGTTATAATTTAATAGCAAAGTCTTACCCCTGTTGACAATGTATATGATGGCTTCTGCTCCCAAGGTATCATACAGGGGGACGGCTACCATGGAGTACGTGTAACAAGCCAACTCAGAGATGATCCACTATATGGAAAGAAGCTCAAGTAAGAACTAGAGAACACTTTGAAAAGGAAGAGTATTACTTCAGTCATTCAGCCAATCAGTGCTTATCTGATGCATTTGTGTTAAAATAAATCACCTGGGGGCCCTAGAGACTTCCATTGCTAATGCTACAAAATAAAGTTTAAGAAGAGATAAGCTAGCACAGACAACTACAATATAAGAGGGCCAAAATACAGAGGTAGCTATGGTAAGTTCCATCGATAAAGGGTACAGAAACTACTGGTTTTAAGGGATTTTTTTTTTAGGTGGGAGGTGGGAGGGGGTAGTCAAGGGAGAGGGAATTCCAAGCAGACTTCCCACTGAGCGTGGAGTCTGACGTGGAACTTGATCTCAAGACCCTGCGATCATGGCCTGAGCTGAAACCAAGAGTTGGATGCTCAGTTGACCAACCCTCCAGGTACCCCAATTTTAAGGAGTTTTAAGGAGGGAGAAATCACTTTAGGATTGGGGTAAAGACCATCTGGAACTGCTTTTGGGAAAGTGATGGAAATTGGGCAGGGTTTTGAAGGACTGGTAAGATTTAGTTATGGAGATGGAAGCAGGGCAGGCATTCAGGGAAGAAGGAAGTGGATGTGCAAAGATAGGATAGCACAATCCCCCTGTGTATTCATCAAGCGGCATGGAGAACAATACAAAATGAATTAGAAAAATCATTAGAATGATTAGAAAGCTAATGGTGGGCCTTGAATGCCAGTTTAGGTGCTACGTACTGAATTGTGTCCTCCCCACCCTAAATTCATGTTGAAACCCTAACCCTCATTGGGACTGTGTTTGGAGATAGGAGCTTTAAAGAGGTAATTAAGCTAAATAAGGTCATAAGGGTGGGGTCTTGATCCCATATGACTGGTGTCCTAGTAAGAAGAGGAAGAGTAAGAAGAGGAAGAGCCACCGGGGATGACATAGGAAAGACTGTGTGAGGGCTCACTTTGAAGACGGCCACCTGCAAGCCAAGAACAGAGGCCTCAGTAGAAATCAAACCTTGATCTTGGACTTTCAGGCTCCAGAACCATGAGAAAGGAAATTTCTATTGTCTAAGCTCCCCCTGTCTGCGGTATTTTGTTATGGCAGCCCAAGCCATCAAATACACTTGGTTGGGAATGAAGAGTCAAAGACATCTCTCGTTATGGAGGCTGATTGAGAGTGTCACAAAGGTGGATTATGCAGAATCACCTCAAAGTGCAGCCAGTGCCCTCCCAGGGTTTTGGTTAAGCAGCCGGCTCTAGGACGCATAGGACATCCAACCAACCATTCTGCAGCAGATAAAGGCTTTCTCTGAGGATATTGGTCTAAGACTTAACTAAAGCTTAATTCCAATCATCTTAACATCTACCATCTGCTTTCAATCTCTGCGGAAAGATGGGAACAGCCTCTCTCGGTAGCACTGGGTACCTTGTTTGACAAGTTCAAGTATAACATGCAAGTTCCAATTCTAATAAAATACCTCCCCCATTCTACAATGTCCCCAAGCTCTTATTTGCCAGCCCCATGTAGCTTCCTTATATTCCTCATACAACAAAGAGATGGACTTAAAGTGAATCATCATGGGCTAGGAAATAAGAGAAATCCAGGTACTAACTTAGAGCCCTAGGCATTCAACCAGGAATTAAGGGAGCACTGAACTGTAACTCTTTATTGGGGGGACAATATTTATAGAATATGAGAGCTTTAAATAATTTTTGTAAATCATCAGAAAGTGTCAGAGTGCTGGTTTTGGGCCAGGCTTTAAGTCTTTAGACTAGTTTCTGAAGTTAACTTGAGCATGGTTACCTCTGGCCTATTCTGAGCAAAGATGCCAATAAATTGGTCTTGTGATGGCTTATGTCCTTTATGCAAGAGACAGGAACCCAGGTACTCGGCACGATCAGACACCTACAAGAGAGACGGGGGCGGGGAGAGAGGACAAGACCCCGAAGAGAGAAAGTTAGCTAGAATGCCACATTAACAAAAGAGTCTACCCCCAAACAATGGGCAAGACTTACCTGCTTGTAGGATAGCCATCTGTAGGGCTGGTTTGGTTTTCTGGATCCCAAGCAAGGCCCATTGTCTAAAAATATGACATTTAGAGAAAATCAGCACCACCTGCAAATCCTTCCTATCATAGAAGGTAAAAGAGGATTAGGGAGAGATAAGACACAAAGGAGGAGAAATCCAGTAAGGACACGGGCTTCTCTGATGTGTCAAGGAAAGTCAAAGGCAATAAGTACTCAAAGTTCTCAAAGGCAGAGAGAGTCTTACAAACTACATCTGAAACATTTAGGAAATGTATTGGAACATTCGGCATGGTTTGCTGTTGGAATGTGTGACCTCCGTGGTAACAGGCATTTGGAGAAAATGTTCACATGATGTGAACAAGTAAAAGCCCATAAGTAAACACAAACAGCCCGCCTCTATCAGATAATTTTAGATTGATAAAAGAAATGCATGCTCATAAAAAATATAGAAAAAAAATCAAAATATGCGCTGTCAATGATTTCACCACCTAAACACTACTAATACTGATAGTGATTTTCAAAGGTCCTTTGTATAGGTTTACAGGACTATTTTCTTTTTTTTTTTTTTAGATTTTTTTTATTTATTTATTTGACAGATAGAGATCACAAGTAGGGAGAGAGGCAGGCAGAGAGAGAGAGAGGAGGAAGCAGGCTCCCCGCCAAGCAGAGAGCCCGATGCGGGGCTCGATCCCAGGACCCTGGGATCATGACCTGAGCGAAAGGCAGAGGCTTTAACCCACTGAGCCACCCAGGCGCCCCTACAGGACTATTTTCAATCCACAGATAGATTTTGGATCCTACTTCCATCCCCCATTTGATATGAAAATTCCTGTTATTATTTCTTCTTTGCAGAGATTTCAGTGGACTTTTATGGCCAACTGAGGAAGGGCTCTGTGGCAGTGACTTTGTCTCATGGGGGGGGATTTGGGTCATTTCCAAGTCTGATACCTGAAATAATGTTCTGATAAATATTTCCAAATTGCTAATGTCAAATTCAGAACATTTCGTAGAATAGAGTCTCTGAAATGAAACAACGTAGTTGGTGTGTGTGTTGTGGGGGGATCTCGGGGGTTGTGGTGGACAGAACAGCTCACATTTTTTGATCCTCTGAACCACACTGCTTAGCAGAGAAGTTGTAAAAAAGGATTTTTTCTCTCACCAGTGACACACCAAGTCGTAGACCCCCAAAAGTATCTTTTCCATATCCTTCTGGTTTGCTAGGTTTAAAAAGTTAGTACTTTAAGTTTAACAGCTCCTAAAGTGGGACCTTTTCCTTTGTTTCATTTACTCTCTCCAATCATCTGTTAATGTACTTTTCCCATTTATATGAGAACGTCTCCTGAGATACCAAGGCTCGTAAGGAACTACAGGAACATATATACACCTGCACACACACAGGTACACACTTGTCCGTACACACGTACATCTGCCTTCAATATCTTTACAATTGTGTCGTACACTTGAGAGTAGAAGAATGAAATGTCTGAAGAGCTCAAGTTTGGGAACTCTGCTTACTAGAATAAACAGTCCTGTCAGCCATGCGAGCCATGGCCGTAGTGCTGTTGGGTGAGAGAGCCACACTAACTAACCGAGAAGTCCCGACATCTAAGCCAGAGGGAGAGAGAGTTACTGAGAGAAGAGTAGAAGGATAGAAATTTTACCTAGAGGTTCTAGTCAGATTGCGGAGAGAGACTCAGGTCTTGCCAAAAGGAAGCGTTCAGAGACAGAGTGACCAAGAATTCAGAGACAAAGCAGTGACCCTGCAATCTAAGTGACAGAAGGAAAGGGAAAGAAACCTGGAAAGACAGAACTATTCTGATGAAAGAGATGTTTAAGGAATGAACAAGGAGCCTATCCACAGGAAATATGAGGACTTTTTCTCTCCACTAGAAGAACTGCATGAGAGCTCAAGACGTCCAGGATCACGCTGTTGCTTTCCCAGAGGCAAGGCAAGTCCCGGTCCTGAGGTGTTCACAGCCACCACTCCACCCCAGAGAATGTGCCTCAGACAGTCTACCATCTTACTATTCCATATCCACCACTGATGGAATGTTCTCTGTGCACGTTACCCAACTATTGTTATCCCTAAGGTACGAAGCATCATGGAGGACTGGGGCAGTGTCTTCAAGCTCACCCAGTAAGAAATGGCAGCAAATGTGGGAAAACTATACGTCATTTCCCTAATGATGAAAGCTCTAGCAAAGACCCATGGTCAAGGAGTACGTCAAATAATTGGCCCTTAGGGGCACCAGCTGAAGTCTCATTAAACTCTGGGCCCAATCAGCTTCCGCCTATTTAGCCAAAGTCCCGACCAGGCAACAGCCTAGCCTTTGATTCACATATTCAGCTCAGACGTCCGTCTGTTCTAAAGGTAGGGTCATCTACAAAGACCCTACCAGTTAACTTCTTGGCCAAGTTGCTGCCTTCAGCTAGGCAGAGTTGAAACTGTAGCATGCAGAACCCCTGAGAAGCTTTATTCGAGATTCAGATTCTTAGGTTTTCTGTGTGGAAATCTGGTCCTCTGCAACAAGGTGGTGCTAGGGGAGCTGTATTTTAGTGGATTCTCAACATAGACCATCTACTGGATAGGAGTTAGAAGTGTAGGTTAGGGCAGGGGTGCCTGGGTGGCTCAGTTGGTTAAGCATCTGACTCTTGATTTCGGCTTAGGTCATGATCTCAGCATCTTGAGATCAAGCCCTACATCAGGCTCCACGCTCAGCCTGAATTCTTGAGATTCTCTGTCTCCCTCTCCCTCTGCCCCACCGCCTCTATCACCCTCTCTGAAAGAAAGAAAAAAAGACAGACAGAAAGAAAGAAAGAATGTTAAGGCTGATGTATTCATCTCCACTTGGGACCAGACATCATTTTTCTATTTCTCATAACTGCTTAGAGGAGAAGCCATTTTAACTCTACCTGTTAAGTTTTAATTCAGTATTGAAAAAGTTATTCTAAATGAAGGATCTTATATGCCACATAACATGTGCTAAATGGATTGTTTCTAGTTATAGTAATGACACAAGAAAGAAAACTCAATGAAGAAAATTTTGAGAAATAGAAAATTCCAAAGGCAAGTTTGTTATATTAGCTGTATAGTGTCTTCGGTTGCCGAACAGGAAAGAAACTAAAGGTTGGTTATTTGTATGGAAGTCTGTTATTTGTATGGAAGTCTAAATAAGTACCGATTTAGAGTCAGAAACACCAAGTATGGTCCATCTTGGAGCCTTCTATAGAAGTTTTCTTTGTAATAAACCTTTCTTTGTCTGGAGGAACAACTACTTTTATAACACTTCAGAGCTGATTGAAAATAGAACAATCTAGTTAGACAGATTTCAATATCAACTACAACATTTTCTAGTTCTGTTGCCTTTGGAATGTTCCTGAACCTCTGAGTGTCTGTTTCCTCATTTTTTTTTTAAAGTAGAGGCAATAACAACTAATCTCTAAGGTTTAGGGGAGGTTAAGCAGCTGCAATGTGTGGAGTGGCTGATGCATTGGCACTTGACAGAAGTTGGCTAGTAAATATTGTCACAGTGAGAAGGCAGAAGGAAACAAGGGAGAAAGAAGTCACACAGGCAAAAGCACCTGGGTGGCTCAGTTTGTTAAGCATCTGCCCTCAGCTCAGGTCATGATCCCAGGGTCCTGGGATTGAGCCCCACATTAGGTTCTTTGCTCTGCAGGGAGCCTGCTTCTCCCTCTCCCTCTGCCCCTCCCCCCAGCTCATGCTCTCTCTCTCACTCACTCTCAAATAAATAAATAAAATATTTTTTAAAAAGTCACACAGGCAACCCTATGTCTGGACAGAATATATATATATATATATATACATATATATATATATATATATATATAGAGAGAGAGAGAGAGAGAAGGTATAGGGAGTATAAGCTGGTTGATTTTGAAAGGAAACTAGCGCACCTCATGTTGTGTTCAGTAATACAGATATAAATAGTGAGTCTTGATAAGTTCCAAATGAACCTGCCAAAGTCCACGTGGTGGCCTTTGTAAGGAAGTCCAAAAGATCATTGCTTTCTGCGGTCCTGAAGAGTATGGGCATGGACCAGCATTAGGGCCAAGGACTAGGTAAGAAGTTAGGACCCTTAGTGCTAATTCTGGCTCCGATTCTACATCTATAAATGCAAGGATGCAAGGAACTGCATTTATGTTAAGTCCTGTTTCTGAACAAATATAAGGTACCAGTGAGTTAATCAAAACACCTTCCTCCACATTATTATCAGATCTTTACCAATGTGACAGGGAAGTCTTCCTTGTGTTAAGGGACAGATCCAGAGGGGCAAAGTGATTTTGCACCAGGTCACACACCTGGAAATGGAAGAGCTGGGTTTCCAACGCAAGTCTGTCCTACACTGTTTCCAGCACCTGTGCTGATACTCTGCTACGTCCCCTACCTTTTGTACATCAGCCTTCAGACTACCACTGGGGTTTAAGAAGTGAGACAGGAGAGAAGTGTAAGCGATGAGATCCCCACCTCCGTCTTCCTGCAGTTGAGGTTAGACTGCCAGGCTTACCAGACACAGCAAGTCCTCTTTGGAAAACTTCATACATTGTCTTGGCATCTGAGTAGTAGTAAGATAGTGGCTCGTTGCTCTTCTGGCTAGCGCCCTTCCGTGCCCCACCCTAGGACACAAGACCAAGTTGAGGCCAAAACCGACTCTCTTCCACCCTTTTCAGACTATTATAGATTGAATTGAAGAGACCATACATCCTGAACATTGAGCTCTTTATTATTCAAACAATTTTTAAATCCCCAAATTGTAGTATCTCTACATTATAGAAACCCAGTGACTGTCACAGTTATGTTTTTTGGCAATCTCCCCAACCCCTATAGTCAGACACACATATACATGTAGAGAGAGGAGAAATAATAGTAGGGTTTTACGTTGTAAAGATCACACCCAATTTAAACATCTACCAAGCACATACTATGTGCCAACACAGTGCAGTGAATACTATAGACACAAAGTGAGTTAAGACCAAATCTTTGTCCATCAACATCTCATGAGTGAGAGACTTTGGAGTGGAGCTGAGGTGAAAAGGACAAACACGCAACTATTATATTGTGATGTACATGCTGTAATGAAGGCGTACATTCTGGGAGCTGGTCATGTTACCTGTTCTGTATTAAGTAGAAGGTGGCAAAGAAATAATACTTCATAGGGAATTAGAAGATAAGTAAGGGTTTACCAGAAAGTTATGGTTTGGTAGAGGGGAGGGAAAGAACAATTCTGAATGAAGGAACAGCCTGAATAAAGACACAGAGACGAAACGACACATTGCAGAGTCTGGTGGGTGGCCTCTCTCTATCCTGTAGAGAGCAGGGGATCAGAGGAAGAGGCAGTAGCTACAGATGTACCTAGACAAATCAGCTGGAACTATAGGATCAGACCCTGATGAGGATCCTGGGGCAGCAAGATGAGCTACAACATGGTCTAACCCTCACGCAAGCTAGTCTAGAGAGAACTAGGCATCACTGAAATAAACATTCAAAAATGTAAGTTACTGGGGCGCCTGGGTGGCTCAGTGGGTTAAAGTCTCTGCCTTTCGCTCAGGTCATGATCCCAGGGTCCTGGGATCGAGCCCTGCGTCGGGCTCTCTGCTTGGCAGGGAGCCTGCTTCCTCCTCTCTCTCTCTCTGCCTGCCTCTCTGCCTACTTGTGATCTCTATCTGTCAAATAAATAAATAAAATCTTAAAAAAAAAAGTAAGTTACTACTGAGATAAGGGCTAAAGAAGGACAGGGTAACATAGTACAGTGAGAGCTCTAACTTTGTCTAGAGCATCAGGGAAGATTTCCAGATGACACATTAAGTCAAGGACTCAACAATGGAGTTCCCTCTCTAGTAAAGGAAAATAGTGTCTTACTGTTTGTTTACGTAGATGGGCTGAGAAAGAAGGAAGAAGGAAAGATGATTCAGACTCAACGAGAAGAGATGCGTTCAACTGAGGTAGAGCAGGAGGGGAAATAGGAAAGGGTGTGTGTGTGTGTGTGTGTGTGTGTGTGTGTGTGTGACAGAGAGAGACAGAGAGAGACAGAGAGAGACAGAGAGAGAGAGAGAGAGAGAGAGAAGATATCCAATAAAGAGACTTGTTGAGCTTGAGTGCCACTGAGATAGTCTGGTACTGGGGAGAGATCAGAACTAGAAATTCAGATTTGGGTGTTGTAACATTTTATGTACAATTCCAAGTCATGAGAGAAGATGCATTTTTCTCAGCTGGGAGGAGTTCACAGGGATTGGCAGACTATAATCTAGGGCCAGATCTGCCTTGTCACCTGCTTTTACAAGTAAAGATTTATCATGTGCTCATTCATTTACACATTGTCTGCTGCTTTCAACAGCATGAAACATACTGTCTTAATGTTACAACAACCGAGTTGAGTAGTGGCAAGAGAGTTCACACGGCCTGCAAAGCCTGAACAATTCACTGTCTGGTCAGCACAGGTTTGCCAAACCCTGACTTACGGAATCGAGAAGGTGAGAATGAAACCCTAGATGAGGGAAGAAAAGAAGCTGAGTGACGAAGACCGTTTTGGAATGAGGAAGAAATCTCATTGAAAGATAGGATGAAAGGAGTTTTAAGAGAAGAATTCTCAAGTCAAGTAAGAAGAAGGCTGAAGGAGAAATCATTGAATTTCAAAGTTAGGTCATGAGTGACCCAGAGGAGTTTGGGGAGATGGTCAGAGTAAAGGTCAGATCTCAGTGGGCTGAAGTTCAGGAAAGGAAATCAACAGGTTACACTTAAAGAACTCTAGTGGGAAAAGGGAAGATTGAAAGGAGGTGGTATTGAAGGAGCAGGATCAACGCAAATGAAGAGGCCAACAAAAACCATGGAAACAGCCCCCCAAAAAAGTCTTGGTGGTGGAGAGTGGATACAACTTGGAGTAAGATTCCTGGATAGAGGAAAGAAGTTCTTGAAAAGATCAGGTGAGTCTTATAAAGGAACAGAAATGCTTTCTTCTCTGCAAAGGACTGAACATGAAAGATGATGAAAGAACATTCTAGAAGCTTTCCCTTTGCTTGGAGATGTAGGAAGCTGTATGATTTCCTGAAAGTCAGGGAATTGAGGGGAAAAATCCCACTTCAACTTCCACCAGTTTTAAGACTGGATATTAACTCAAAGCCAGAATTTAACTCAAGGAAATAACCTCTTTATCCTTCTCAGATATTGGGTATTTTAATGAAAATGTTCTCCTACACCCAAAGTACTGGCTCTATCATCTAGATCATAGTCAGCAAAATTTCTCTGTAAAGGGCTAGATAGGAAAAACTTCAGGCTCTGTGGAACATACATGAACTACTTTTCTTTTTTATTTTTTTAAACATATCTTTATAAAAATGTGAAAACCATTCTTAGCTGGCTAGTTGCTCATAAAAAGGTGGATTTTGCCCATGGGCTATAGTTTACCAACTCTGATCTTGATTATTGGCTTCATAAAACCTACCTGTGGTTTCATTTTTATTACAAAGCAAAGTACGCCAGTAACTGAAGTCCAAATTCGTAGATCTTCTGGTGATTGCTAACCTAAATGGCTTACTTTCGCACCCCAGATCCCTTCCTCTTCCCAAGTTATCCCAAGGTCTTGAATTATACTTCGTGCTTGAGCAAACTAAAAAGAAGATTGGCAAGTTACCTCAATTCCCACTGACTGGTTGTTCAGATCCACAAGAGGCAAGACTGGCTGAGGTCTACTGATCAGCCACAGGAAGATGGCGACTCCGAAGGTCAGAATGCAGACCAGTGCCGGGGTTGGAAGTGGGGAAAATAAGAAGTTAAAGATAAAAAGCATCTTTGTGGATAGCAGCAGGAAGTTCAAGCCTTTAAAAAAAAAAAAAAAGAGGAAAGAAAGTTAGAGGAAATGGCTGAAATTTTTACTCGATAGCTGTGTTTATAAAGGGACCCTCCCCCCCAGCCCCCAGACACAAACACAGACTTCTAACCCTCCAAGAAAACAGGGTGGGCCTTCTCTAGCAGGAGACTTTCTATTACTGATTATTTTAGCAATGCTGGAAATCATAGAATGCATTCTCCACTCCTGTGACTTGACTGTCCTCCCACAAGGACAAAGGAAGGATCAAAGGAAACAAGTTAATCGCTTGCTCAACAATTTTATGAAATGACTGGCCTTCTGGGGCACCTGGGTGGTTCTGTCATCAAGTGTCTGCCTTTGGCTGAGGACATGATCCCAGGATCCTGGGATGGAGTCCCGCGTCAGACTCCTTTCTCAGTGGGAAGCCTGCTTCTCCCTCTTCCACTCACCTTGCTTGTATTCTCTCTCTGTCTCTCTTTCTCTGTCAAATAAACAAATAAAATCTTACAAAAAGAGAGAGAGAGAGAAGAAATGACTGCCCTTTTATTTTTGGCCCATGGGGCCTAGAAGAAGCCCTTCTGGATCCGGACTAAGCTGGTAGTCAGATCCAGGCTAAACTAGGCATTCTAGAGATCCTCCCCTGCCCAGGCCAACTGAGCATCAGGAAGAACTATTCCACCTGAATTTCTCTAGTATAAAGCAGAAAAGGGAACATCTGTAGAGGTGACTCAACAGAGTTTAAAAATCAAGTATTCTGCATGAAGGACATTTCCTGCTGCCCAGATGTGCCTTGCTCATTGCTTTCTTTTTTTGAAGCACTGGGAGAGTCTCAGTGAGCAACATCCTGTCAGCTTGCTTTGTCCAATGTCATCTCCACCAGAGCAACCATTTTTACTGGAGGCAACATTGGCCAGGTTCACAGGAAGAGTGTTGGAGAATGGACCTGACCCATGGTAGCAAGTGAACATTGAAGGTTTAGGTCAGGAAGAGATCTCAAGGAACAGACACCACAAAGGTTTTCCCCAACCCAGGTTTTCTTATAGTTTCCAGCAAAGTTCAGGCTTCAAACTGCTCTGGTAGCAGGAACTAGTATCCGGGCAGGTCCTAGGAACTTCCTCTGGCAGAGGCCATCTCTTCCAACTCTTGCCCCAAACTGCTTTCAGACTGGGCTGTTTGCATGGATCATGGAATTTAAATCCAACCAAATGTCATGAAGTAGAATTTTAGAGATGAGAAAAATTGAAGCTCCCAGGGGTAATGCGACTTGTCCAAATTCACTCACCATTTCCCACTGCTGCTTCCCCCATTGAAAGCTACAAAAACCACAGCTCCTCTTTCCTCACGAGTCTAGCTACAGAGTTCAAGGAGACTGAACCTGTCTGGAACCTTATAGACAACAGCACAGGAAATTCAGAAGTTGTGTTTTTCGAAGTTCACCACAGTGCCTACAGAAAAATATCTCAGAGAGGAGGCCAAACGTTCCTACTTAAAACCAAGAGAGCAAAGCATGCATGATAAAGAGTTTGATCAGAGTAAGATCATAGCTGCCTGAGAACTTTGGGGCAACTGCCATCAGCCGGCATCTCAAACTTTCTCCATGAAGACAAAAACTTCCCTCTAACAAAGGCTAGTGGGGTTCTAGGAAATGTGTGTGGGAACTCGAACGGGACAGGCAGTCATCTTAGCATTCTTCTGCTACCTGAATTTGGAGCCGTCCCTTTCCATTTTATGGAGGAAAGATGAACTTCCACAGACTGGGATGACTGTCCCCCACTCCTCGGTTTCTTCCACATTGTGTTTAGGAGAAGAAAAAGAAGACACAACAAAAACAAAAGTGAGGCCCCATAAGGGCTAGGTTACCTCACAAGAGGAGCTTCTGTGACCACCTGCCAGGATTCTGAGCCGGGAATTTTGGAATCCAGCTTCACCTGGATTGGTATGGTGAAGTGGCATGTCCAGGAGACAGAATGTGTTCACGAGCCAGCCGCGTAGGACTTTGTTGTTCACCAGATGGGGAATAGGGCGGCCTCAGGGGAAATTGTGAAATTGAGAGTGGGTAGCAGGCATTCAAAGGAGGAGAAATCTGCTTGGTGCTGGCCACCCTATACACCCAGCCCTTTCCCCCAGCCTGGCAGTATCTTCTGATCTGGGAGTCTCTCCTCTGTCCTAATCACACCTTCAAATTAAGAGATTCTTCCATTCACTCCCCTTCTGGTCTGTGGGAACAAATTATCACACTAAGGGCTTTTGCTGTCTTCTTGCAGATTTATATTTTAATAAGGGACTTTGTGGGCACCTGGGTGGCTCAGTGGGTTAAAGCCTCTGCCTTCAGCTCCGGTCACATTCCCAGGGTCCTGGGACCGAGCCCCACATCATGCTCTCTGCTCAGCAGGGAGCCTGCTTCCTCTTCTCTCTTTCTGTCTGCCTGCCTCTCTGCCTGCCTCTCTGCCTACTTACGATCTCTATCTGTCAAATAAATAAATAAAATCCTAAAAAAAAAAAAATAAGGGACTTTGCAAACAATGTCTTCAAAAGAGGGTCTCAAGGTGAAACTGGTGTTTGAGGGGGTGGTAAGGAGGAGAGGGGTCGAGGAGCCCAGCAGGGAGCAGGAAGGGAGGGGAAGAGGGAGAGAGAGCCCATGACCAGACTAAAGGCAGCACCTGTTGTCACCTGCACTGATTGTTACCGCTCGGTAATGGGAGCCCAGGATCACCAGACCATCAGATTTTTTTTCTCCCTGGAAAACCTGTAACACTGAATTTTTGTGAAATCTCAGTTTCAACTATTGGCTCAGTTAGTAAGTCCGGTATGAGACAAAGAGAAAGACATCTGGCTTATTCTGGACCATGGTGTGTCAGTTCTCGTGCCCTCCCTTTTAGACCTGTTGCAGTATACTACCCACAAGAGTGATGAGAGGGTCTACTCTGTAACAGACAAGGGAGATACTTACAAATGTCAGGTGGGCAGTTTCAGGAGAACGAAATACCTTGCTTACACTGGCAAGGGATTTTATTAGCAGAAAACACTGAAGGATGTGTCTACTTGACAACTAAAATAGCTTACTCTGTTTGTAATGGCAAATTAAGTAATCAGTTCAAATACGATCATGTACAGAATTTCAGATGGTTCCTTTCTGCTTCCCCATGTTTTAAAAAATTGAGGTGAAATCCACAGAAGATAGAATTAACCATTTTTAAAATGTACAATTCCGTAGCATTTAGTACGTTCATGATGTTTACAACCATTGCCTCTAGTTAGGTCCCAAACAGTTTCATCCCCGAAAGGAAACCAAGTGCCCATTAAGTACTTACTCGCTCCTCCCTGCAGCGCCTGGCAACCATTAGCTTTGTTTCTATTTGAATAATTTCTGACAAATTCTTAATATTTCATATACATGGAATCATGCAATATTTGACTTTCTGTGTCTGACTTTTCTCACTAAGCATAACATTTTCAAGGTTTATCCATGTTACAGCACATGTCAGTGCTTCATTTCTTAGGGCTGAGTAAACATTCCACTGTGTGGAAAGACATTTTACTGATTTGTTCATCGCCTGATAGATATCGGGGGTGTTTTCCCCTTTTGGCTATGGTGACCAGTGCAATGAACATTTGTATGCAGATTTTGTTCTGAATACCTATCTTCAGTTCTTTAAGGTCAATAGGTAGGCATGGAATTACTGGGTCACATGGTAATTTTACATTTAACCTTTTGAAGAACCACCAAACTGTTTTCCACAGCGGTTGTACCTTTTTACATTCCCAAGAACAACACAGAGGATTCTGGTTTCTTTGTACCCCACACTAAAACCTGCTATATTCTGGGGTTTTGGGGCAATAGCTATCCTAGTAGGTATGAAATGGCACCTCACTGTGGTTTTGATTTGTATTTCCCTAATGACTAATGATGTCAAGCATCTTTTCATGGGCTTGTTGATCATTTGCAATTCTTCTGTGAAGAAAGGTCTGTTAGAGCCCTTTGCTCATGTTTAAATTGGGAGGTTTGTCTTTTTGCTGTTGAGTTGTAAGAGCTCTTTATATATTCTGCATACTAGTCCCTTATCAGATACATAATCTGCAAATATTTTCTCCCATTCTATAGTGATCTTTTTACTATCTTGATAGGCTTTTTAACACATACATATATTTTGAACCTTCTGATGCAAGTGTCAGAAAGGATTTGCAACCATGCATCATGTCACTCTCTCACTGTTCAGATGGGAGAAGCTGAGGGCCCAAGAGATGGTACAACCTTTGGGCTCCACCACTACTGGATTAGGAAGCTCTGGTTAGCACTCTAAACTCTAGACTCTATTAACACTTCTGGATGCACTCAGGTAAATGAGAAGAAAAGCCACCGTCTCTTTTGTCACGTGTCTTATGAACCTCAGCTACAGTTCTGGTTTGGGCATTTCACAGAGCTTCCAGCAAGCAGTTGATGTGGTGGTGTTTCCTCCTCCCACAGTGTTGTCATTTGGGAAAGAATGGGGGAGGGGAAAGTGCAATGGTGGTAAAGCTGTGTTACACTGTACACGGGAGCTCCTGTTTCAGGTCATCTAAGGATGGTTGTGCAGGCCACACTGCACATTACGATGGCCCCAGGTGGAAAACCTCCTCTGCTTTTTAATATGATGATAGAGACATGCCATAGCCCCATACACCAGGATGTCCCTTTTGTCCCAGTCCTTCCCCTGGAAGGATGCAGTCAGTCCTCTCCTAGCTCCCAACACATTTAATTCCCAAGGTAGCTGAAGGATACCTTCTGCCTTAACTCCTGCTTGCCAGCTCCCAGGACCAGCCTCAGTGTCTAGGTTTGGATCACTCCATATTCAGCTCTGATTTCTGCTTTTCTGAGGATTTGGGTCACCAATTCTTCATGAAGTCTCATTTTCTTTGAATGAAGTCCTTACATGGGCCCTTCTACTACTCTAGTTTTTGGTCAAGTATGTTTATTGCTCTGAAGCTTTCAGGCTATCCCATTAGCCTGCAAACAATGCTTGTCTTGGAGTCCCTTGGAAAGATTTTCTTTCTCCTGCATGTATTCAGCTCTCTAACCGTAAGTCAGTTCCCTTAGAGCCTCTGTGTTTGCTCTTCCCTCTGTCTGAAACTCTGTTTCCCAGATCTGAAATGGTTGTGTGTTACAGGCTGGGCCTCAACTGAAATGTCGCTTCTTCAGAGACTCTCTCTGATCACCCTATTTGATACGGTCCTTTCCACTCCAATCACTATCACGGAATCTTGTTTTCTCTTCTCCACGACACTGTTCGCTATCTGAAATACACCAGCTCCCTTACCGTCTGTTGCTTCTACTGAACTGATGTTTTAATCAGAACAGGGATTTTGTTTTGTTCACCTGTGTCTCCAAAGCCTACACCATGCCTGGCACATAGTTTGGTTTCAATCAACAGTTGTTGAAAAAAAAAATTACCAGTTTTCTGGTTCAGAATTGTCTGTCTTAAATACTCTTTCTGTTAATCCCTTAGTTATTCCCTTAGTAAATCTCCCATTCCTAAGCTCCCAAACCTTATATCATCCAAAGTCACTCTGGCCAATCTTGAGATGGGCACTCCCAAATCAATATTTACCACAACACTGGGTTAGGGAAGGAAGAGGGTGAAAAGGATGTATTTCTAACACATATCAAGGACTACTCAGGAGAAGTAAAATCCTCTGAGCTTGAAAGAAAATACAGGATGAATCTTATCGAATGAAGCCATCTACAATAGTGAGCAGGAAATCCAGCCCAGAAATAAATAATTATGGTTACCCTAGGCTTCTGGAATTCAAAGAACAATAAGGCAAATTATCTTCATTTTTAGGCCTGAAGAATTCATTATTTTCTGTGCAAAAATGAGATACAAATTTCAATTATGAGCTTTTGGGGGAAAAAATCTACCTTCTAGTTATCCTAATTTGGATTTAATTGGTTTCTCTGTTCTCTTGCATGTATTGGCTCAGTCTGTGGTGACAGAGAGCTCATTAAAAGAGAGACCAGAGTCCCCAGGTTCCGATACTCAGCTGGCTAACACATTCTTCTGTACCGAATGACTTGCTTTCTCTTAGAGACTAGGTTCCAAGGTTTCACAACTCATAATGACTCCAAAGGGGCCTGTGTGCGATTTAGAAGGCTGTATATGAAAGTCTGGCCTTCTTCGTTGGGTCTTAAGTCACCAACCCAGCCCCCTAAATTCCTGCCGCCCTCAACTTAGGAAGCCTCCATCTCAGATCTTAACCACATCATCAATATTTCTAGACAAATTCCAAAGTAATGGCAAAAGATCAAAAGCACATTACAAACTGGCAGCCCTATGAAAATAGCCTTTTCCTTAATGAATGCAACAAACATGAAACAGATAGACATTCCATTGTAAGACCCTTCAATTTCCTCAAACCCTGGGACTAATGGCTTTTCACTTTTTCTTGCACCAGTTTACTCTTCTGCATCAAATGTAGCTTTCTTCTATTAAGAAATAAAAGATAACAGGGGCGCCTGGGTGGCTCAGTGGGTTGAAGCCTCTGCCTTCGGCTCAGACCATAATCCCAGGGTCCTGGGATCGAGCCCCACATCGGGCTCTCTGCTCCGCGGGGAGCCTGCTTCCTCCTCTCTCTCTGTCTGCCTCTCTGCCTAGTTGTGATTTCTCTCTGTCAAATAAATAAAATATTAAAAAAAAGAAATAAAAGATAACAAATTTGAAATGATGATCCATTTCACAAAACTTTAACAGAGAAAACCTGGATATGGAAAAGCATTGACTCCTAAAAAAGGCAAGTCTTAACTTCTCGTGCCATTTAAAATGATGCAGCCACTCTGGAAAACAGTATGGAAGTTTCTTAAAAAGTTGAAAATAGAGCAACCCTGCAACCCAGCAGTTGCACTACTGGGTATTTACCCTAAAGATACAAACGTAGTGATCCGAAGGGGCACGTGTACCCGAATGTTTATAGCAGCAATGTCTACAATAGCGAAACTATGGAAAGTACCTAGATGTTCATCAACAGATGAATGGGTAAGGAAGGTGTGGTATATATATATACAATGGAATACTATGCAGCCATCAAAAAAACAAAACCTTGCTATTTGCAGTGACGTGGTTGGAACTAGAGGGTATTATGCTGAGTGAAATAAGTCAATCAGAGAAAGACAATTATCATATGATCTCTCTGATATGAGTAATTTGAGAGGCAGGGCAGGGGTGGGGGAAAGGGAGGGAAAAAATGAAACAAGATGGGACCAGGGAGGGAGACAAAACATAAGAGACTCTTAATCTCAGGAAATAAACTGAGGGTTGGTGAGGGTTCAAGGGGGAGGGATAGGGTGGCTGGGTGATGGACACTGGGGAGAGTATGTGCTATGGTGAACACTGTAAATTGTGTAAGACTGATGATTCACAGACTTGTACCCTTGAAGCAAATAATACATTATGTGTTAATAAAAAATAAATAAAATAAAATAAAATGATGCAAAGTTCAAAAGGGTCAGCATTTAGTTCTATCCAAAATAAAATATGTTGTCATATGTTCAATTTTTAAAAAAAACAGCTGAGAGGGAAATCCTAAAACCCCTTTAAGGAAAGAAGAAGCAATTAGAAGCCATGAAATAATCCAGTAAGGTGACCAGTTAACAAATCAGTAGCCAAAAAGTCAATAGCTTTCCTTGATTTCATGCAAATAACTAATTCAAAAATAATGGGGAAAATGTTGTTCACAGTAGCATATTAATAAATGTGTAGACTCGTTTTAAAAAGTTCAGATCTGAGGGACATAATAAGTTTTGAAAATTGCAAATCATCCTCCAAATAGTCAAGGGGACCCCATATTCCTAAAGGTATCCAAGCATTTAATGCAACTTTAATAAAGACCAAAGGGAATGATTTGGGAATTAAAAAGTTAATTCTAAGGTTCACCCAGAAAAACAAAGCTCATTATAAAGAGTCAGAAAATTTTTTTAAAATAATAGGAATTGTGGGTAGGGGGACAGAGTTAAACATTACCAAATTTGCTTCTATAGAGCTAGAGAAGTTTTCTATTAGTCATGAATAGACAAAACTATGTAACAAAATAAACCCGAAACTCCCAGTGGATATATTATCATATACTAAATTGCATTTCCAATAAGGACAGATTTTTTTTTTCACTTAAATAAAAGTATCAAGACAACTGGCTAGCCATTCAGAGAGAAGACATAAAGCGGATTACTACTGTCTTATTCCTACAATAAAAATAAGTTCGGGATGGATCAAAGACTTAAATATAAAACAATGACAACCCTAAGAGTATTTGGGGAAATTTTTTTATAATCCTGACGTAAGGAAGACTCAAGGCAGGCACAAAACCTAGGACCGATAAAGGGAAACCCTGGCAAGTTTGAGCCATAAAATTTAAAAAAAATATTTGCCCTGCAGGAAAAATAACAGAGACAAAGATAGACTGGGGCAAGTATCAAATACTTTGCCTGTCTAAAGAGCTCATTTCCTCAATAAGGAAAACTCCGAAGTCAATGAAAACCAAAACACAACACAATAAAAAAAAAAAAAAAGCAAAGGTCGTGACTAGAACATTCACAGCGAAAACAGATTGTGGTCGAGACGCTCTTGGTGGTGACAGAAGGACAAGAGGGGACAGAGGGAAGCTACACCCCTCCCCGCATTTCTTTCTTGAGTGCCTTTCAAGGGCTGCCTCTGGCATGTAGGCGACCCTTGGAGCCCCACAGCAGGATTTCGGCCTGTGTCAAAGTCCCACTCACTCATCTTTGCGAGTAGTTTTAAAAGTTGCAAATTTAAAGGAAAGGTCTTTTCCCCACCCATGAGATTGGCAATGAGGAAATCGTGTAAAATGCACTCTTAATCAGGGAAATGTAAATTTGGTGCAGCCCCTTAGAGATGCGCCCGTTGCCTTCTACCACAATTTAAAATGTGTGCCCTTTGGCCTAATGACCTTCAAGTAACTTATCCTGTAGAAAAACATCAGTTCAGGGGTGCCTGGGTGGCTCAGTCAGTTAAGCAGCTGCCTTCACCTTAGGTCATGATCCCAGGGTCCTGGGATCCAGCCCCGCATTGGGCTCTCTGCTCAGTGGAGAGAGCCTGCGTCTCTCTCTCCCTCTGCCTGCCACCCTGCCTCCTTGTGCTCTCTCTCTCTCTCTCTCTGTCAAATAAATAAATAAATATATATATACATCTTAAAAAACAAAATCAAAACAAACAAACAAAAAAATCAGTGACTATTTTAGTATTCACTAAAATACATCACAAATGGCTGTGTAAGGTACTGGTTCGGGGTGGGGCTCTGAGTCAGCGTACTTGGGTTCATACCCTGTGTGATCAGCTTCTTTGTGACCTGGGTTAGATAAACTCTATGTGGTTTCTTGTTTGCAGACTAACAATGGTAATATCTTCCTCAGGACTAAATGAGTTAATGTGCCTGTAAAGTACTTAGAAGAGTGCCTGGTGTATAGGCCCAGACATTTGGTCTTATGTTCATCGTCATTACCTCTGTAGGATTGCTTATAATGCCAGAGACCAGAAAAGCCTCCCTTGGTAGACTAGCCATATAAATTATAGCATGTCTACACAGTGGCACTCTTGGCAGGCGATAAGAATAAAGCAGATCTGCTTTATTCTTATCAGTGTGTACTGATGCAAAAAGAGCTCTGTAATAAATTGCCGAATAGAAAGAAAACAAAGAAAACCACTTGGACAAATGTGTATGTTTTTGTGTTTCTGGAAGTATATTCCTCATAGGAAAAGACAGATGGAAGAGGAGAAATCATTAATGGATTTTCCAGAAAGTTTCGAGTATTCTATCATTCACCCCAAGATATTTAAGGACTTGACTGTATATTGGCATCGTTCCAGGTGCTGGGACTCTCCCAGTGAAAACCTTCCCCTTGGGGGTTTGTATTTTATTGGCGAGTTTGATAACAAGTCTGAACAATTATGAGCTTATATAGTATATGGAAGTTTAAAAAAATAGAATCAGGAAAGAGGATTGTGGATAGCAGGGGGTAAGATTTCAAGTAGGTCTCACTGAGAAGATAACTTAAGAGTATACACGGTTTAGTCTGAAATATGCGTGCTTTAAAAAAAAATGAACATAAAAACCAACAACTCCAAATCACCCCACCTCTGACCGAGGCAGCTGACTTAGAAAGTTTCGTCACCTTGGTTGGCGGCATTTCGTGTGAATGCACCCAAGAACACAGCCTCAGCCCCGTTTCTGCAAGTGCAGCCTTCCCACCACCAAAGCCACACTCAACACATATGGCCTTCTCGAGTGCTCACATTTTGTGCAATGTTCTCAGCCACAGAGCAAGCTGGTTTGGACAGCAGCTCTGGCGGTTGGTTTTCATTCATTTCTTTAGCAGTTAAAGAGCTAGAGCAAAGGTAAATATTGGGTCACCGGGCCTCAAAGGTCATCTTTCGACACTTACCGCAAGGAGTCAAGAAGAGAGGCTCTCATAAGAGGGCACCCTACATACTCAGGCAGGCCACTGCCTGTATTAGCCTTCTCCAGCAAAGCAGTGCCAAACTATTGGGCACAGCACCATCTCTGTCCATCTGGGCCTGGCACCCAGGCCACTCTGAGGTATACACACTAGGCAATGTCCCCATGCAGATGAGAAAGGACCCCCTTATCTCCACAGGATCGTGCCGGACAGGGCAGGGAGATGGCATTACCGAAGGAGAGCTCTTAAAACGCAGAGGGTAACTGAGCAGTCATTTCCGTTTCACCATGGAAAGATTCCATGAGTGCTTGAATAAAACAAGAAAATGTTCTCAAGATCACACATCTTGCTCTCCCCAGCCGGGATGCTGGGCTACACCCAACAACTC
This sequence comes from Meles meles, assembly GCF_922984935.1. Classification (NCBI taxonomy): domain Eukaryota; kingdom Metazoa; phylum Chordata; class Mammalia; order Carnivora; family Mustelidae; genus Meles; species Meles meles. The sequence goes on along the minus strand of NC_060078.1, from coordinate 70,053,189 downwards.
CAATATGCAAGGCAGCTGGCAGGGAGACGGGAAAGAGCTAGGCTTGAAACAGGATTGGAAACTGCGGGCTTGAAACTGGCCCGCAGGCAAGCATACCATAAACCATGAGGTCTTCAGTGCATACGCATCAGTAAGATCTTTGCTGCTGAACCCCACAGGGAAAGCTCCAGGAACCAGAGCTCAGGAGGGTTGTACAAATCAGAGCAGGATCAGTTCTATCCTTGGGTTTGGGAAGCTTCCTGTGACTCGGTGGACAAACTGACCATGGGGGTTCCCAGGCAGAGGCTGCCTTAGCCTTCAAATTCTACCGCACCCAACATGGTGCCTGAGGTACAGTGGGAAATCCGCTGGGTGCCAGTGAGTCACTTTCCCTGTTCGTTCACCAGTGGCGCAAGCTCAGAGAAGGGAAGTGGAGAGAGATATCTGTTGAAGGAAATAGGTTGCGGATTTCAGTCTCATGGTGACATGATATGTTCCTATCCTTGGGGGGGAGGGGCAGAGGTGGCTGACCCCTCCTCAGAAATGCCACGGCCAGAAGCTTCATGCCCTGGCATGGGCAGCACTATACAGCTTGAGCTAAATGAGCTCAAGGGCCACTGATTCTGCAAGCATTAGCATATACTACGTACCAGCCGGTGTGTTCAGCAGGGGGAAAGCACGCTCAGACTTCATAGTCTACTAAGAGCTAAAGCCAAGTCCCCAGCTAGTACACAAATGCACCATGTCATATACCCCAGACTTGGGAGCAGCTGGTGGACTGGAGAAGTATGTGTGACAAGAGATATATTGACTCTCTGTATTTTATTTATAAATTTACATATTTTAATAAGGCAAACAAAGGTCTTAGACCAACTGTGTGCCCAGCATTCTGCCATGTACAGAGGGACAAACACTTAGAAGATATACCTCTTGTTCCCTGGGGACTTATGGGTCTGTTGAACACTGAGGACAATTCTAGAAGGATTCAGCAAGTGCGACTAGCTAATAAATCTGAAAGAGGGAGAGCCTAGTGGCGACTGGAGTAGATGAAGCGGGCTGTATGGGACACTAGACTCTCAAGGTTGTGTGGGTTTTGATCCTGGCTTTATTGCCAACAGTCTCATTACCAAGGTCAGTCGAGGAGGATGACCCCACCAATTAAGCCAATGGCTGTTAAGTCCCCAAATCTGATTCTAACCAGAGTCTCTGTCACCAAACCATCTTTTTCAACTGTTGCCTGCAACTCTCCATCCTTTTTTTTTTTTTTTTTAAATGGAGAGACAAGTTACCACATTAGGCCAGACAAATGTAAGTGGAAGATGGGGGGGAGGGGAACCACCAGATGTGGAGGGAGAGGTAGAGTATGGCTCAAGGCACTAACATGAGACAATCGTCCTATTTGGGAAAGGGAACAGTGAAGGGCTGTTTCTGATGGAGGTAGAAAATCCATCTCTGGTTGAAAGGGGAGGAAAAGCCTCCAAGAAGGCCGAGGGAGACAGTACCCGGGGCTGGTGGAGACACTCTTTGATGGAAGTCATTTCAGCTCACCAACACCAGCAAGGCTTGTGGTGCCAGGCCTTGCAGTCGAGCTGAGTGGTATTTTAGAAAAAACCCTCATTACATCAAATACCGAAAGCTTCTTAACTTAGTCAGTGAAGATAGCATAGGAGAGCTGAGCCACCCATAGCCTGGTGGCTGGCAGTGACAAATCCCACCAGATCTCAGATCGACACAGTCCTCCTGGATCTACCACGGGGCTTCCAGAAAACCACGGCCCAGCAGCCCTACTCTAAGGAAAACTTTGCCTCAGGAAGCACTCCCAAAGGCTTCCCGAGCTTATTGCTGACCGAGTGGATGATGGGACAAGTGGAGTCAGGAGAATCAGTCCCAGAAGTCCACTGGACTTGATAAGAGAGCTTGTCAAGAGATAGTGTGGACAAAGTGCTAGGCCCCTGTCACCCAGGCAGGCTAAAAGCCCTGATGTGCAATGTTGTGACAGAGGCCTTCCTGCTCGGGCTCCTGCAGAGTCAGCCCTCCTGCTACCTGGTCTGCCAGTGGTCAGGGTCACTGGAGTCAAAGTGCAAACGATTAGCTTTATTGCCAGTGGTCTCATTTCCAGCAGCCAACTTTCAAGGCCATTGCCTGTTCGGGCGCTGGAACAATGTTCCACCACTCATGTGGCCCAGGGGATAGTTACATAATGTCACTGAGCGCCCGTTTCCCTCAACTGCACACAAGAAGAGACAGGTGACCTACTTAAAAGGGATGCTGTACACTCTCCCCTCGTGCACTGCTGGGTACACGGGACATCCTCGGGAAGACTGGCTCCCTCTCCCCCTACTTTCCCCAGTGTCTGACTCCTTGTCAAGTATCAGATGTTCCATCCTGAGGCTTCCTGACAGAGAAGTGATGATCATGACCTTCATTCTATAACTGCCCTCCAACTTACAAGCAAAGGTCTTAACAACTTTTCATTTCTATTTAAACAGAGGATGTCTTGCTGGAGAGGGCACCGCGTAGCCCTGAATTCTGACCCAGCTCTCTCCTCCAACCCTAGCCCACCCCTGTATCCTGTCCTGCAGGAACTCACAAACTCGCACCTCATAGGGCAGACTGACCCATGGAGACCCAGAGATCGGCTACAAGCTCCCCCAAAGAGGGATGAAACCATGACCTGGCCGCAGCCGTACCAGGCTGCTTGACCTTCCAAACTCCAAAACTCATGTATTTGTTCGAAAGACATGGATTAAGAGCCTAAGACATGTCAGGCCCTAGGTTTCCAGGGGAAGAGTGAGTGAGAGAGTCCTCTTTTGACTCAGATGCCTGGCCGGTAGCCTAGGGGAGAGAAAGCCCTGCAAGCATTTATAGCAGAGTGTGACAAGAACAATGCTGGCCGACTCGGGGCTGCTGGGGACAGGCCATCATGCCTGAGAATCACCTCGGGTTGCACACCCAGTGAGGGTCAGTGCACCTGCTGGCCAACAATAGGAGACCGGTGGGAGTACAATCCTCATTCCTGGTTTCTCACCAGCTGCGGGATCCTAGCCCAAGATCACCTGCCTAGAGGTAGGATGATTTTGCCCCTCCCCCTGCCCCCAGGCGCAATTCATATAACATCATTTAAAGTGAACAATTCAGTGGCATTTAGTACATTCACACTGTTGTGCAACCACCACTTCTGTCACCCCCGAAGGAAAGCCTGTGCCCATGAAGCACTCACTCCGCATTCCTTGCCCGACCCCGGCACCACCCCTCTGCTTGCTTTCTCTAAGGATTTGAAGTGGGAGGCTTCTTAAAAGAGAGGTTTCTCCCAGTTTCTAGTTCTTTGGTCAAGGCACTAAGCCAGACTCACCTGGAATTTTTTTCTTTTCTTTTTTAAGATTTATTTATTTATTTGTATGTGTGTGTTAGAGAGAGAGAGAGAGAGAGAACATAAGCAGACTGGACGCAGGGCTCCATCCCACAACCTTGAGATCATGACCTGAGCTGAAACAAGAGCGGGGCCAGGCGACCGAGCCACCCAGGCACCTCTAGACTCATCTGGAACGGAGACAAATTTGCCTCCGTCACCACAGGAGCCAGAGTTCAAATTCCAGCTTCAACCTTTTCAGAGCGTGTCTCGTTTCTTTACAGCTAAGCCCAGTTTCCCCATCTGTGAAACAACGAAACTATTTTGCAGGACTATTTAGAAGATTCAAAGATAAACTCCACCCCCCCCCCCCAAAAAAAAGTCCTAGCACTGCCCCACAGAAAATAGTGAATGAACGGAAGCGGTCATATTTGCAGCTCTAGAAAAATGTCCCCACCTGAAAGTACTAATACATAGCTGAACTCAGTATCTTCCCAGGTCCCCACATAGGAAAATGTTCGTATAAATGATATTTTCTAGGAAATCTGAAAAAAGACTAACTCCGCACAGGAGTGGATGCAGCCTGGTTTCCAGTAGCACACGGACTACACCTTGGATCTCTGTTTGACCTTGAAAAGGTCCTTCGCTTCTCCAAGCCTCCTCAGTTGTAACATGATGAAACCATCCACGTCATAAGCTTGTCTTAAGGAAATGTTAAGAGCAGCTCTTTGGAGCTGGTGCTGACCATGGCTCCATCTTCCGTCTTTTCTTTCCTTCTCAGACCCCAAGCCTCCCTATAGAATCTGCGGCCCCCACTGTGTTTAGTACTTAAGCATTCGATGATACCCTGGTGTTCTAGTCAGGGCTTTTGCCCTTGAAGAGTTAGAATATAGCCTGGGAGAGAAGACTACTTTAGGTCAGGACCTAGAGAAATACCTGGCTGAAACATTTTGTTTGGACTGGAGAGAGAGAGAGCGCGTGCGCGCGCGCGCGTGTGTGTGTGTGTGTGTGTGTTTAAATTAAGTGGGAATGTGTTTACCTGGGGGTACACCTACCTTGCATTTTGCTAGAACCCCACCTTGCACCTTATTACATATCATCTATTTAACTCTTTAATCTGCCTGTTTTATAAGTATTTGTGGCCTTCGTTTTTTGTTCTCTTCATTGTGCCAAGCACACAAGTGATGCCTACAAGAATTTTTACCCTGCCTCTTCCAAGACTATTCTGTGTTCATCTCAAATACTTATCAATTGGAGGGGACCCCGACAGAGTTACTCTCATGCTGGAATAGAAAGGGAGGGGGTCAAGTGAAACCAATTATTCCATTAAATTTTTTTTTTTACTAAATCAATCTTTTTTAAAATTAAATGTTACTACTTTTAAGACTCTGATGCTGATGGAAAATACCAGTCACCTACATGTTAGAGCTCCAGATTCAATCTTCCTTTTCAAACCACTCAGCTGATTAATACCCACGCAAGGTAATAAGCCCCAACCAGGGAGCTCCTTCCTCCAGCTCACTCTTTGAGGGTCCTTGAAGTCCACCTGAGATTCAACTTGAGGCTCTACCCATGAAACAGAGCTAAGTTCATCCAGAAACCATCTATCCTCCTCATTCATTACCTCTCTCCATAGAAGGAGCCAATGTGCACAGTGAAAATTGAAGAGGTCTCTCGTGTAGTCCTCCTCCCCCAACAGAGGCAGGAGAAGGAAAGAAAATCTAATCCACCACCCCCCCACATTCCTCCTTCCCTTCATGCCTCCTGGTAAGAAAGGTTTAAAGGTGTCCCTTAGAGATCTGAGAGAAAGAGAGAAAGGGAGAGAGCGCTGACACGTGCCAGGGACCCGGCAGGCTCTGGATAAGCTGAAGCTGTGGGAGGGGGTGAGGGTGCCCCTTCAGCCTCTGCCCCATGCTCACCAGACCCATTGCTAAATACCTTCCCACCCAGGACGCTCCCCTTACCCTGCAAAGGGGGTGCATTTCTCAGAGCTTCCTCCGAATGGGGTTTCCTGGCTCCGGGTTCTTCCTGGCACAGAATCCCTGGCCCTCTTCCCTCAGCTCCGGTTCCTCCAGGGACCGGCTGGCTTCAGAGCATCTCGGCAGGCAGGTGGCCACGGCTCCGAGTGTCCCGCACGGTGCCCTGCCTGAGCTATCCCTAGTCAGGCCATGGCCGGGCTTTCTAACGTGCTCAGGGACCTCACTTCCTGGTTTTTCTCTCACAACTGAAAGTGGAAGCTGTTCTGGCCAGGAGGAGAACAGCCGCCCAAGCTGCCCTGGCTCCTTTTCAAAGCCTTAACCCATAGCCATAAGGCTGAAACAAGAGCCTGCCAGCAGCCCACAATCACCTTTTGCTCTGGGGTCTGACTACCTTGAAACCAAGACAGAGCAAGCAAACAAACTGCAGGGACTGGAGGAGCCCCAAGCAGACAGCCTGTGCCGGGAAGGGGACACGGCTCCCCTCCCCCCCCACCCGCGGACTCCCAGGGCAGGGAGCTCAGCCCTGACATCCCTCCCGATGCTGGGGAACCTGGCATGGGGTCGCCCTCCTCCAACCCCTGCGCCTCCCAACCCCCACCTGCCTCAGTCCCAAGGCACTTTCAATAAAGTCAACAAAACAAGCAAGTCAGGAACCACGGGAAGGGACAGAGAGGCTGTGTTCTTTCCCTCTGACCCATCGGCTCATCCCTCTCATACCTCAACATATAAACCACAAATCTAGTCTGCTGCCTCCCTCACCTCCCCAAATTAAAAACTGGGGCCTTCTGAAAGGAAGGCAACAAGCACGTACACCACGCCCTGTCTGACTGATCCCGCATCTTGCAGCTTCTGGAAAACCCACTGTACCCGCGTGAGCCTGTAACAAAAAAAGGCAAATCGCTTCTTAGTGTTATTATGAAAACTGTTCTGAATGTGTAGACCCCATGGAAGGGTCCTGGAGATTGGTCTACAGGAGATCAGGACCTGCAGGAGTCTTGCCAGACTCGCCTAAGGCTGGGACCACAGAAGGGCATGAGAGCTTCTTAAATTGGGAGGCAGAAATCATGAGTTCTCTTGCTCCCACCTGCCCCCCACAACCAACACCCCAGAATGAAGCAACACTTTCTCTAGCCTTAGTCGCTTCAAAAAGGCTTATGTTAAGTTCAGCATGGTCCTGGCCCTTTAGCAGAGCTAGGTTAGGACTCATTCTCTCTACAGGGAGGAGGTCCTAAACACCTCCAAACTAGGAAAAAAAAAAAAAAAGCCAGAGTGAGCTATATTGCAATCTCAGAGATGGCAGCTGATCCCTTGGCCTCACCGGAGCCCACTTTAGACATGAAAGAGAGACCAAGTATGGGAAGAGGTGGTTAGCCATCCTGCCAATCTATCTCCTGGGTCATCTCACAGCTGGAGGGACCTTGGCTTTGCTTAGTTTCAGGAGCTCATTCCTTTAAGGAGCAGCTCCCTCCAGCCAAGAGCAAAATAGGTGTCAAGTTTCAGCTGTTCTAATACCCTGAGTGCTGACTTCTTTTACCAGCTAAATGAAGAGCTTGGAGTGAGAGGAGCTTTTCCCTTTTTTCCCTATCTTCCTTCAGGATTGGATGCCCAAGTTCCGAAGTGCCTCAGTCATTTAAAAAGTCCAGCTGGAGTTGCATTCCTATGCTATCCTAGGTGCACATAAGTGACACTCCCAAGATTTCAGGAAATAATGGAAGATTTTGGAAACACACGAGAATTCTGCATTAGGCGGCGGCAGCCTAGAAGAACAGACTAATCGGGACTCTAATTCCAGACACACCACCTCCTAGGTAGGTGGCCCAGGGCATGCTGTTGAACAGCCCCAAAGCCCTTTATTCACCTGTGATAAAGGAACAAGACCACCTGCCTCACAGAAGGTGGCAGGTGGATGAGGAAAGGCAGATCACACAGTCACACACCTAGTACAGACTCCAGCACCCAAGACAGTGTCCACTAAGGGTTCTCTTCTCCTAGTCCCTTCCAAACGGGGTTTGCTGCCATCAGCAGCTGGCAGATAGCCCTTGTAACCATCCCAACAGACAAAGTGTTGAATCAAAGATGGAGACAGGCAGCTTGGTTCTGTCTCTAACCCTTAGTTAAGGCTTTTAACTCTGTGTCAGTTTCCATTTAGTGAAATTAACAACTTTCTCTCCCAGATCTACGCCCTGCCAGCTTTCACACAGCCTTGCGGTCTCCAACCCCTTTCCAACTGGTTTCTCCTTTGCCTCCACGCAGGTCAGCTGAGGTTCCTACTTAACCAAGTGTAATCTCACATTGGAAAAGAGCCCTGAGACCGAGAAGAGACCTGCACCTCCCCTTCCCACCCCCCGTCCTTAACTGTCCCAGAAATGTATAAACTTTAGAGTAGGGAGCGTTACTGCAGCTTACCTTGTAAGAATACGCTCACTTGCTGCGTCTAGAAAATGCCACCTCACGGCTGGCTGCCCCGGTTCATTCAGATGCCTCTGCCCCTTCTACAGCTCCTGCAACAAAGCCACATCTGAAACCAATTCGTCCCATCCCAAGAGCAACCCACAAGCTTCCCTGGAACCTTTGAACCTGTTGCGATAGAGGTTCAAAGGTAGAAGTTACCTGTTCAAACACATTGGAGTAACCTCCAACAGCGACAAGCATAGAATTTGGTAAAAGGTTAAAACCGAGATCATTATGTAAGGGTTGAGGAGGAAGAAGAAGACAAAAGACAGCCCTCTGCTCCAAAAGCTGATGTTTAACAAGCAAAATCTTTATAAAGGCCATGAGTTGAGGTTGAGAAGAACATGGGAAGGCACTTTGATTGGCTCAAACTATAACTTTAAGAATCAGATAAGCAGAGGTCTGCATTTCAAGACCAGACTCCTTCTAGAAGGGGCCAGTGGCCCCTGCATAATTAGAACATTTCCAAGACAATGAAATAGGGTGAATCATTCCAACATCTAGACTGAGGGACAAGCCTACCTGGGCTGTATTTAGAATGTAGAATCTCGGGGAGAATTCACCTCCCACAGTTTGGCAAGGCCCTTGAAGAAGCACATTGCTATTATATCACGGTTCAACCTCTGCTCTCTCTTTCCATTTTTTAAAAAAGATATTATTATTATTATTATTTTTTATTTTAGAGAGAGAAAGTGAGTGGGAGAAGGAGCTGAGGAAGGGGGAAAGAATCTCAAGCTGATTCCATGCTGAGCGCAGATTCGAATGTGGGGTTCCAGCTCATGACCCCGAGATCATGACCTGAGCCGCAACCGAGAGTCATCGCTTAACCGACTGAGCCATCCAGGTGCCCCTTGCTCTTTGCATGCTGAGGTCACTAGTCACCATTTCTGGTTCTAAAATCTTCAAGACTGCAGGGCACCACTACTCAACAGAAAGGAAAAGAAAGAGACTCATAGACTGTGTTGAGTTTCTGTGTTATAGGTGAGGGCACCAAGGCCCTTCAGGTGAAGGAAATCACCCAGAATTATACAACTAGTTCATTGCGAAAGCAACACCTGATCCTGGCCCTGGACAGTCACCGCAGTGCCTTTGCCTGGCTAGGATTCTGCTTCGTTGACACGTCTTCATTTAACCACCAGCAAACTTCAGACACTTGACCGCTTTCTGGATCCTGGGCTGGAAGAAATAAGTGGTCATGCTGCACTGGGTTTCTCTGTGTTCAGTCAGTTAACCAATGACATCAAAGTCAGAAGCCAATACCTCGTCTTGCGGACTCCTGTGTGAAGGAGGGGCTGCCGCAGTAGTTGTTGGTCGACCAGATTCTCATCCGGGTCTGAGGTGCATTAACCCTTTAAAGTCATTTCATGGCACACAGCCCTAGTCCGGCCTCAGCACCTGAATAAAGAGGGCTTTGTGAGTGGACCTACAGTTCCATGAGCACCGGGGACACCAGTTGGATTCATCTGGCTGGACCCCAGCCATCTGTGTTCATTAGCAACCTACTAAAGCCAGACCTGCTAGAGGAAGACGCTCCAAACCAGGGGTTTGCAGACTTTAGTGAACAGCATGGGCCCCTGGAGAGGTTATCACAACACCGATTTATGGGCTAAGCCAGAGCTTAGGATTCCCTATGCCTGGGTGAGGGCCTGAGAATCTGCATTTCTAACAATTCCAGGTGACAGACACATTGCTGGTCTGGGAAACCCACTAGGAGCAACGCTGTACCAAGCCACCTCTTGGCCTCCCGCGAGCCCCACTACTGGAACGCCATAAGGGACTGTGTTTGGGGGGGTAGCCCCACAGTGCATTTATACAGCTTCTCCCAGTTTAGAAAACGTTTCCACTCTTATCTAAAAAACCTGTGAGTTATAAGTGGGACAGCACCTTCAGCACCCAAACCTTGGGTATCTGTTGGGGCCCGAGATAAGAACGTCTTTTGGCCCTCCCAGTAAACCTGCCAGATGGTTATGATTTGTGGTATGGGGAACACTTCCTTAGGAAGGATTTTAGCCGGTTTTGACTGATAATTCAAGTCTCTAGAAGTCGGGCAATGTGACGGAAGGAGAAAGAACAGAGCCCTAGGGCTACAGGTGGAGTCTACTCATGTTAATGTATTAATGGTGGCTCGGAGAGAATGGAGGTGAGGCGCCCCATTCTAGAAGGGCTGTATGGCAGGACAGACATCGTGATGGCATGTGGACACAAATAAGTCTTCCGGGGGATTGACCTTTAGCTTCCCACATGGCAGAGCTGACTTTGAAGTTTACCCTTCTACTGAGATGTGAAAAGGAAGGGGCAAAGTTCCTTAAACTCTGAACAAGTGTGCCTTAATTGGCTATTCCAATTATCAGGATCCCATACCCACCCTTCCCTTGGTTATCTGACGTTTCGAAAGGCTTATGGCACTCAAAGTACACCTTTCCAGGCAGCAAGCTACGGTTCTCCTGGCAGCTCCTTCCTGAAGGCCTTCAAGGGGGTCAGGAATGTTACTGAGCATGTCCCACAGGACGGCGCTGCTCTCAGAGCTTCGTCTGCAATATCTCATTTAATCTCACCACGCAGAAGTTATTATTCCGCAGAAGAAAATCTAAGAGAGGTCAATTCACTTGCCCAAGGCATGGGGCTTATAGCTGGCAGTCTCAGAGTCAGATTTTGAGTTGAAGGACCTTTGAGCCCAGTGTTTACGTGTGTATCTGGGAGTACAATCCATTCTATGAACCCCTTGCCAGCATATATATATATATAAAATATATATAATATATATTTATATTTATAAATATTATAATATTTATAATTTTTATATATAATACATATTTTATATATAATATGTATCTTATATATTATATATTATATACATTATAATCATAAGTCATAATTATAATATATTATAATTATAAATAATATATTATAAAATATTAAAATTAAAAATCAAAATTATAAATATTATATATTATATATTTTATATTTATAAATATTATAATATATATTTTTATATTTTTATTTTTATATATAAATTATATATAATTTATATATAATATATATTATAATATTTATAATTTATCATTATAATATTATAAATATGAATATATATATCTACACACATTCATGTATATATGCATTTATCTTGGGATCTTTCACTGGCCTCTCAAAGAAAATGAAGAATTACTGTCTTAGAGGAAGCAGGACACAATGCCAGCCATAAGCATCTGATGCCAAGGGTGGAATGACAGCTACTTTCCCTCCTCAGAAGGGCTTTCCATCTGCCTGGATATCCTTCCTGCCGCTGAGATCATTTCCCACACGGAGCCTCACTTCATTCACCTAGAAGGGGCCACCGCACCCTAGATCCAGCTGTGACCCTCAGGGGGGTTTGCTCAGTGGTCTGCTGTGCCGTGAGTGCCCATGGCTCCGTGCTGGGTCCCGCTGTCCATCCTGCCCTTTGGGAATTCACAACAAGCATTCGGGAAGCTGGCCCCCAGCTCCAGGCTAGAGCAGCTCACATTTCCTTAGCTTGGGTCGTGGACAGCCACAGCTTGGGCATCCAGGCTCTTGAGGCCACTTGGTCATTCTTTGTGGGAGGAAGTGTTACTCAAGTACGAGCACTTGGTGGACAAGAAAAGTGTTTGCACAGACTTGCAATACGAAGTTTTCCATCTCCCCAGATATGCCACCTTCCTCCTGCCCCCCCTCCCCCACTGCATATACACACAGCAATTGCCTAGTAGCCTTAGATCAGAGCTTTCTGACTGGTAAGCCACAGCACACGGTTGGGCCACGACGTACTGACCCTCAGCCCTCGCCGTGGCTGGGTCACAGGCTTGTGACCAGCCTCACTCCGGGCAGTGGTGGGTCATAGAAATACACGTGCTCTCAGATTCATGATGTCAGCAAGGTTGGAACACAGAGACACAGGCGACTTGCTTCTTGGTCAGCAAGTGCTTTCCGAGAGCATTTAAGAATCAGATGGAAAGTGGAAAGATCCCTGAGAGAGGTGTCGGCTCCAAATTCCCAGAGCCCTCAACAACCCCATAAAGATCATCGGTATTTCCCAGCAGGTTAGAAAGGGCGTTCAGAGAGAAGCTTGGGATCTGTGCTGCCCGCTTCTCTCACCAGGAGCCACGTACGGCTCCTGAGCGCTGGAAGGGGGGCCAGTCCACAGTTGGATGTGTACAACACACACACCAAAGTCTGGAGACTTAGAAGAAAACAGCATCACGCCTCCGTTTTTTTAACATGCTGATTACATGGTGAAGTGATAAAATCCAGGATATGCTAGATAAGTAATTCTCCTTGCTCCTTTTCCTCTTATAACGAAGTCTGCTGAGAATTTTTAAGTTACGTGTTTGACTTGCATTGTACCTTTCTCGGGCAACACGGATTTAGACCAAAGGTCCTTGGCCTTAATGCCTTTAGAATAGAAACACATGTGGTGTCTCCCAGTGGCAGCCACGAACACGTCACGGCGGCTCCGGAGGAACTTGAAGACAGCAAGGTCTTTCACCTGAACCTCTCATTTCTGCAGCCGCCATTCGACCGAGGTCATGACCTTGACTGAGGCAACAGTCCCGTATTACAAAACCTGCTGTTGTTCCCTGGTTCCACGTCAGGCACCAACCACCCTGTGTGTCCTGTGTGCCTCTGTTACTCCACCTAATCCTCACAGGAGCTCATCAGGGTATTTAGAAATAAGGAAACCTGTGGCTTAGATACTCCCTGACGAGTCCAAGTCAGCTTAAATCTCCTTCCAGACCGGTGGTCCCAGCCGTCTCGCTGCACGACCTCCTCCAGGACGGAGAGTCAGGAACTGCAGTCCTCACTGCGCAGGAATCGACGCCATGGGGGCGTCAGTTCCTCGGGGTGGGGGGCAGGCCAACACCTCCTCCCTCACCGAGCCTTTAAGGACATGGTCCTCTGCTCTCCAGCCTTGGCTGCCCGGGCTCACAGCACGAGAGCATAGCCCTGAGTGCCTGGCTAGAGAGTTATTTGGGAACTTTTCACACGAGGAATGGAGCGGAAATACCAGGAAGTGGGAGGGGTTCTGGTCTCTCCTGACAAGAAGCTGAAGAGGGTGGAGGAGGCAGAAGGGACATCCTGCCTGGCTTTAGATAGCTACCCGCCTGAGAGGAGCCGCTCCGATGACGAGCCTAGTGCCACACAGGCCCCTGATCGGATGGAGAAGCAGATCATGCTTATGGGTTCAAAGTGTACCCTCGCCAGAGAAAGACGTATTAAGCCAAGGACACTTTATTTGTTCCGTGTTTGAGACACTGTGGCCATGAGGTTGTTCTTGGAAAACGCAGAACATTCTTGGGTGCCTGGGTGGCTCAGTGGGTTAAGCCTCTGCCTTCGGCTCAGGTCATGATCTCAGGATCCTGGGATCGAGCCCCTGCATTGGGCTGTCTGCTCAGCAGGGAGCCTGCTTCTCCCTCTCTCTGGCTACCTCTCTGCCTACTTGTGATCTCTCTCTCTGTCAAATAATAAATAAAATCTTTTAAAAAGAAGAGAAAATGTAGAACATTCTTGAAAGTGGTTTGGGAAGTAAACCTCACTGTTAATCATGTAATATCTTTGATGAGTGAGCAGACAGCTGCCCCTTCTCCCCTCCGCTTTCTGGATGTTTTTGTTCTTCTTGCTAAGGCTTTGTAGGGGGTTGGGAGTGGTAATATGGGAGACAGGGTCAAAGACCACAAAATCAATATTCAGATCAGAAATATGGGGTTCAGGCTCAAGCAACCTGCTAGACTTTAGGTTATACGCAGAGCCAGAAGAAAACTTGAAAGTATGGATAAGGATCCCTAATGAGAGGCCCCATTCAGGGGGCAACGACTCATTCCTGGTGGAAACAGGTGTGAGAAAGAACAACACGTGAAGGCCAGGGGAGGAGTCTTTAGCCTCCCAGGAGAAAAATCAGGTGCTGAAGAACATAAAAGGGCATGTCGCTGTGAAAAGGGATTGTTGGCCCCTCGTGTAAACACTTTCAAAAACGAGCATCATGTCATCATCAGAAAGTCAAGGCCAGCGCCCCCTCCTTGGCTTCTAGGACTAGTGTCTGCATGATCACCTAAAAGAGTGGCTTCTGGATCCAAGGAACTTGCTTTGTTTCAGATCTAAGCAGCACAGTCTCCCCCCTTTACTCAAGTTCAACCTTTACTCCACTGTCCTGCGACTCTTCAAACATCTACTATCTAGTGGCTTGTATTCATTGACAGCATCACCACTATCTGCAAGACTGGAGAACACGGCAGGAAGTTTGCGGCGGACGCTTGAACAGGTACTAGCTGACTTTTACTTGCTCATACTCGGGAGGGTTAGTATGAGGTGTGCTAGATCTTCAGGGACGCTCCCTTGGCAAACCTGTAAGCAGACCTGAAAGAAACATGCTACCATCTCCAAGCATGGGATACTTGGTTAATTATGAATCTACCAGAGCCCTAGGGGTTTAGAACAAGGAACTGGAAAAGGTCAAAGGGCTCTGCCCCTGGTATTTTTTCCACTTTGTCAATAAGAAAACAGAAGCTCAAATCCAGTCTTATTTACTTGGCAAAACCCGAGGTTGATGCCTTTTCCCAAAACACCCAAGGAGATGTGAGAGAGCGTGTGAGGACGGGCGGAGGGTTGCCTCTCCCTCTGTCTTTCCGTCAGGGGGATTACGGGCTCCTCTTGTACTTGCACACCCTTTTCTGCTTCTGGACAAGTTCAAATTCACACATTCCAAACTTTGACTTTTTCTCTAAACATGATTAAGGCACAGATTTACAAGCTGAAGGGAGGCAGCTGGGGTGGGGGGAGCAGGAGGAGAGGGAAGGCAGCTAAAGAAAAGCCAGAGATCTCACTAAAACTCTCCCACCCTGGACCAGCTCATCTTATCTGATCGTGGATGTTGAGCAGCTGGCTTGTCTGGTTTATGGCACAGGCTGGCCAGGATTGAGGAAACCATAAATCAGGCAGAAAGAACCCTCCCTCTATAATAATCTCTTCAGAAAGCAGAGATGGGCTAAAGTTGCTGGGAGTCTGAGCACTACCCCACTGACATAACAAACCAAACTCTGTACCTCTGCTGGGCGTGCGGCCACGTGGCCTCCCCCATCAACCACTCCGGCTCCTAGAAGGGAGGAGGGCTGGAGAAGCAGAGTGTGGAACAGTGTGGTCCCTCTCAGCGACCACAGGCCCCTCAGAAACTCCCCTACCCCCACCCCAAGCTGCTTTTAACCTCAGGCCTTTCCACTCCAGCCAATCAAGCACTTCACACAAAGTAGGTGGGCCTGTAACTATGGCAACTGTTTTCCTGGTGATGATCGCTGTCGCCTGGACCACTGCATCTCTGGTGCTCTCCCCTTCTGAAGGCAATGGAGAACGGAAGGGACTGAGCTCCACAGGGAATAATTAGAGCCCACAGAGGGAAGCCAGGTGCCCAAGCGGTGTGAGGACCCAGACCGCTGTGAGCTTCTCCTGATCTGAGAATTCAGACAGCACGAGTGAAAGCCTGTACTTTTACTCCACAAATGCAAGTCTGTAGGGTGTACTATTATTTAAAACTTTCACTTTTCTTCTTCATTGCAGACATTTAGACAAAACACACGAAAATTAAGTAAGGAGAAGAAACCACCCAATATGATTTCTACCCTTCAGAGAGAACAGCTTGGAGTGGTTTGGTGTATGCGATCTTTGCTCTGCAGACTGTGTGCCTTTTTAAAAAATAAAAATGGAATACTGTACATGTCTCTTAAAAAAAAAAGATCTATGTATTTATTTGAGAGAGAGACAGAGAGAGTTGGGGGGGTGTGGACAGAGGGAGAGAGAATCTTAACTCTGTGCTTAGTGCCGAGCCCAACACGGGGCTCAATCTCAAGACCCCGAGATCATGACCTGAGCCAAAATCGAGTCAGATGCTCAGCTGACTGCGCCACCCAGAGACGCCTGCACATGTCATTTTTATAGTGTGCTTCCTTACTTAAAACATGGTGACTGTTTTTCCGAGTCAATAAATGTACATTTAAAATACCATTTTGAATGACTGCGTCATCCTCAATCATATAGATTCATGCCAGGTTATTTATCCAGGCCCCTACTGTTGGACAGTAAGTTTGTGTTTAATTGTTTTAATTAAGATTTTAATTCTAACTCCAACATAGTTACCAAAGAGTGTTATGTTCATTTCAGGTATACAGTTTGTGTCTGATTTTTGACTGCAGTTAAATTTTATCATATGATCTTCTTTATTTAGGTCAAATATCCCAAATTGGAATTTCTCAGTCAAAAATGTATATATTCTAAGACTTGGATGCCTATGGAAAAACTGCTATCAATTAACATTCCTATCAACCGTGTATGTCTGTTGATTAAACAAACTCACACCAACACCGAATCTCACTGGTATCTTCTTCTGGTTTTGACCATATCAACGTGTAAGCACATTACGGATACAGAGAGTACTGGGGCAGCTGGGTGGCTCAGTTGGTTAAGTGGCTGCTCTCGGCTTAGGTCATGATCTCATGGTCCTGGGATTGCAACCCTCGTTGTGGTCCCTGCTCAGTGGGGAGTCTGTTTCTACCTCTCCTTCTCCCCTCGCCCCTTCCTCCACTTGTGCTCTCTCTGTCTCTCAAATCAGTAAATAAAATCCTTAAAAAAATGTAAGAATACAAAAATTACTCATACTGATTATGATTAATATGAATTTGCATGTTTAAAGGCCCAACAGTGGGCTGGATCTGAGGATACAAGGAGGGACCCACACAGTCACCTTGGCCTCAGAGTTTCTCAGAGAAAAACTATCTGTAAATGTAAAGAATCTAAAATTATCTAGAGTGAGGGTGTAAGTTTTAAGAAGTTTGTAAGTGGGAGGGGGAGAGGGGATGCAAAGCATGTAATAAGACATTGTGTCTAGAATCCTTGCTTTGACATTATGACCGGTTCAATGACATACCCATCAAGGATCGTCCTATATTGAGTTCCTGCTAAATGGGAAGCAGCTTGTTAAGGAATTACATAAACTCACAATATCTTTACAACATCCTTCTGAGAGGGGTGCTGTCATGTCATTTTGAAATTGAGGAAACTAGGGCATAGATGTAACTGACTTACCCAGGGCCACATATATCTGGTAACCATCTGAGTCAAAAAGGTCCCTGGAACTCTAACTATGGTTAGAGCATGGAAGTCTAGACTCAGATGATTTTCCAGTTTGACACTGAGCTGTCCTAGCAGAGGAGAAAGAGAATATGTAGCTTGGTGAAGAACCAGTTTTGAGGAGTTTGGTTTGGGAAAAGCCAACCCCTCTAATCCATAGGTTTGGAAACAGCCCTATGAGGTAGGCAAGACCTAAGACTCAGTAATCCCATGGCAGGGAGGGGAGCTTGCTACTGAAGAACATAACCAGAGGATGGATAGTCCTTGGCTATCCTTTCCCTCCTCTTACTTTAGGCTGTCTCAAAGTTTCTTAAGCCTTAGTGTACATGGGGATACATGAGGGCCTGTTAAATGCAGGTTCCCAGGGTCAACCCAAGACATCTGGTTCAGAGGGTCTGCAATGGGGCCCTTGAACCTATCCATCTGATCATCAGGAGACACTGATGTAGGTGGTCCTTAGGTCAAGCCCTGAGAGCCATGGCAAGTCTACTAATCCTGAGGTGCCTAGGAGATGCCAGCTCCTTCCCTGCCAGTGGGATATGGAAGAAAGCCCATGGTAGGAGGAAACTGAACCTTTTCTACTGATGAGCAATTGTCCAGCTGGTGGCTGGGCCATCTCACTGGGGATCGCGATGGCTTTCCAAGGGGACTGCTATCCTGTATTACTTCATGTGAAGTAATAGTTCATATGTAAACGATTACCTATGTAATACTTCATATGTAATTAATCAACAGAGAACTTTCTCCAGCTTGGCGCTGAGCTGTGTAGAGGCAGAGTGAGTGTTGATCCATCAGTAACCTGTCCCTGGGGCCCTAGGACTGGTGGGAGTATGGACTGTAGTGGCTGTCCTTAAACCCCTTCCCAGCATTCAGCTTGCTCAATCTAGGAGCATTTCCTGTAAGATGGATTCAGCAGGTGATAATCATCATCCTTGTGATGATATCAACATCAGTCATCACTATCATCATCGTTACCACCACGATCGTCTAATGTGTATGAAATAGTTCTTTGCCCAAGCCACTGTGTCAGGCACTGGATTGCTTTCAGTCCTCGCCATGTCACTTGGGTGAAGATCCCTTTACAGTTTTACCCCCATTTTAGAGATCAGGAAATGAAGGCATAGAGAGGGGAAGTAACATGTCCCAGGTCACACAATTTGTGGTGGAGTTAGAATTCCATCCCAGGCCATCTGCTTACATTTGAGTGGGTCTCTTGATTTTTCCCTTACTAGTGAGGAGATATTTGGGTGTTAGGAGGATGGGGGGTGGGGCTGTGACCTTTCCAGGACCATGAAGTTTGTGAGTGGTGTCACTTGGATCTATTACCAGGGTTTTGCTGACTCCCTGCCCTGGCCTCTTTCTTCAAGATTGCAGCTTCTAGATGTGTTAGGACAGACTCTGAAAAGGGAAGGTTTTGTTTAACCAATGGCACTGAACAGAAAGCAAGCTGTGGTTCTCAGGGAACCCTGCACTACCTTTTAAGCTCCAGCCATGAGTGGTCAGGAGGCTGAGCACCTGAGTTTGGCAGTGATACAGGTGTTAGATGCCATCCATGGCTCCCAGGATAGGAGCTGAAGCTTCATCCAGGTCTGGGCTCTGTTTGGGGATGGAAGGTCATGCTGCCTACCCAACACTAGTTCTGACACTCTTCACCAGTATGCTGGTGACATGGCTTGAGGCTGCCAACCTCACTGTGGGCTTCCAGGCCCCCTGCAACATCTCCCATTCATTCAGTGTGCAAAGGCTGGGTGCAGCCCTCTAGACTGCCCTGGACAAGATCAACTCAGAGACAGTGGACCTCAGAAACTTCAGCTGGAAACTCACTTACACCAACTCAACTTGCAGCATTAAGGAGTCTGTTGCTATTCTCACCAATCAGGTCCAGACACAACAGATTTCTGCCCTGTTTGGACCAGCACGTTCAGTAGCAACAGAGGTGGAGGATAGCCTTCTAAAAACTTTGGCTTGGATGGCTATGTATTTCCCCCTTAGAACCGCCTTTGCTGTATCCCATAGGTTTTGGACCGAAGTGTCTTCATTCTCATAGGGAGGGCACGTACTGCATGGAGCACTGGGTGTGATGCCAAAACAATGAACACTGTTATGCTGTAAATAAGCAAATAAAAATAAATAAATAAATAAAAAATAAAAACTTTGGCTGTTTGTCATTAGAAGGGATGGTTTTTAAGGTGATGGGATAGACTTGAATAATCTCTTGGCAGGGATGACATTATTATAGATAATAACTCTGTAGGGTTTGGATATCATTTCTTTATATGTATTTAGACCATGTAATTAGAATAATTAACATTCTCTTAAAAGAAAGCCTTTCAAATCAATACTTGTTAGGCAGAGGTTCACTGACTTGTCGATTGTTCGGACCTGGTGCTGTTGTGTATAGACTCATACCATTCCCTCTCATGTTGTCAGCCACATGGCTCAGGAAAATTAAGTAGAAAAATGAATGTTCTGTTTCAAGCGGAGAAACATCATTTGTTTGCGTAGGTTTCCCTTTCAGTGTGTAATAAATTATTCAGTGATGTTAAGGGTAAACGGGAAAGAGTGAAGTATGGCAGATTGCAAGCAAAGAAGAAAACAAACGACTTGTATCTATCTGTTTAGTAAATGGGATTAGCTTTGTGGAGGTCCTTGGTATCTTGCACTCGGAGAAGTGCGGATGCAAAGGCAGACTAGGAAGGTGCATCTTAGTCCTTACTCTCAAAAATACTGCAGAACTGTCATTAGTGGCTGGTGTCACGTTTGAACTTGGATCTTGGTCTCTTCTGAGATTTTTCTTTTGATACATGTCCAGCTGTCCAGAGCTTGCCCATTCTTCAAAGTCAAGTTCAAATGCCCTGGAATCTTTGTTAACTCCTCCACCCTCACCCTTCACACCCCTAATTCCCCAATCAGAAGGATCTTCTTAATTCCCATAAGTCTATATCCTATAAATATTGAAAATTATATTCAACTCAAGCTATTTGTATATGTCTTAGCTCCTCTAATAATTAATCATAAGCTCCTTTAAGAGCAAGGTCTCCAAAGTTGGTTATAAATAATAGGCTCCTGATGAAAAGTATTGAGAAGTGAATAAGGAACAAATCAGTCAATAAATACTTGTTCTGGTTGTTCTTTTTTTGTTTGTTTGTTTATAACAGTGTTCATTGTTTTGGCATCACACCCAGTGCTCATGTTCTGGTTGTTCTTGTCCTTTGAGGTATCGCATCCTCAAGATGGATCCAAGACAATATCATCAATATTCCAAAAGAGAGGGTCCAGTAAGACCCATAGACCTACGGAAGCCAAAGATTATGCAGATATCTTATCATGGGGTTTGAGTGTTGCATAAACTGAATTATGGAAAGACATCCTTTTGGTTCCTTTAAAGGTTATTGGCTTGCTGGGCTCAGAGTGGAATATCCCTGTGTTTGACCTTGTTAAACTGCAAAACTGGAGGACAACTTCTTATATGACACCTGTGTGATACTCGGGCCACCCAGGCACAAAACTGGTGATGTGTTCTAGAGAAGGCTCTGGCTGGAAACGTACTGGGATGTTTGGAGGTCACTCGGGGACTTCCTCCTGGGATGGAGTGGATGAACTGTGGAAGGTTGTAGAGAATGGACTCAAATCCCAGTTCACCATCACTGTCTGTGAAATATACCAACAATGACCGAGCCTTCCTTCAAAAGACTCTTACTTCTGGCTACCACAAGTCAGTAGGAAAGAGTCTTCTGTTGCTTATGTTTAGAGAGAGAAATGAACAGAGCAGATTGTTTGAGGAAAACAACAACTAAGAACTCTTCATCTTTCTATGGATGTAAGAAGCAGAAAGAAACAGGGTGTAAAATTAATGATGTATTAAAGCATCACCAACAAAAAAGTCATTTCTTAAAAAATCTAAAGTGAAATAGTGGATGCTATAGTGTTATGAGACGCGGAGAAGGTTCTGGATGCATCTTCCAAGTGGGCTGGCTCCTTCATTTGGGTTATTGTTTAGAGCACGGGCTCTAAACAATAGAGTTTGAAACCAGTCTCTGACACTTTCTAGCGGGGTGCTCTTGAGCAAGTGCATTAACCTCTCTGTGCCTCAGGTACCTTCCCTGTGAAATGGAGACAGTCATCCTATCCACCTCATAGAATGGTGAGGATTAACTGAAGTCATGCCTGTAGAGCGCCGGACAACATAGCGGGTCGGCGTAAGAGAGCAGTCACTCTTACTGGGATACTGAAGAGGTTCTCCTTTCTAGCATGAATTAGTAACTGACTCCTTTCTATTCTTCAAATACATTAAGCCCTTTAGGGTCTTCATAGCCTTGGGCCTGGTCTGATCCCTTGGCCTGGAGTACTACCTGCCATTCCACAAGCCCCGCCCCCAGCGGGGAGCTCCCTCTTAGCCTTCCAGACTCAGCCCAGAGCCCACCTTGTCCGAGGGGCCTTCTCTGACTGCCTGATGTGGAGAAGCACCCCCCCACCCCCCAACACACATTAGTATCCGAACATCCTTTCCCCTCACTAACTAGAATCTTGCTTGCTCTCTTTCATGTGTTCGCGTGTATGTTGTGTGACTGTCAGCTTCCCCAGGGCGCGGGTCTTCTCTCTGGCCAGCTGCTGTATCCTGTGTTTAGCGCCGAGCCTGACACACAATTGGGACCCAAATAAGCAGGCTCTCATTTACCGCACTTAGAAAACAAGTCACTGCTTCATTTGGGTGTCCTCAAAATACATGCTGATGTGTTTGGAGGGGAGAAAAGCATGATGGCCTCTTCCTCCTCCCCACCCCCCACCCAGACTCAGAAGGTCTGAACATTCCTGATCCTGAGTCATCGGGGAACGCCTCCTAACCACCGAGTGGCTGATGAGCCACAAGCCAGACCTGTTGCTCTGAGTGAGTTAAATGAAGAAACTGAGCACAAAAGTGGGAAACCAATTTTGCTGATTCACACTTTGGGAGAGACCCACAGCGAGGATTTGGGGGTGCAGAGCCAAAGCTGCCTGTCTGTGGGCTACGGAGGCGTCTCAGGAAGTGGGGGATAGGTTAGGCATCCCTGTTTCCTCAAGCATGCTCAAGGAAAGAGAAAGTTCACGTCTCATTTGCTCACTGGGAGCGGCTTCAGGCCACACTTTTTAAAAAGCGAGCGCGCGCGAGTGTGTGTGTGTGCACGCGCGCACACATGAGCATGTGTGATGGATTGATTTTGTTTTCCCTTCTTAGTTACAGTCTTAACCTGAAGCTCGGAGGATGCAAAACTTATTCTGCTGGCTGCAGAGAACCTGGGACCCAGTGCAGGAGAATCTGTCTCCATTATTGTGTGATGGTTGGAGGTGGGTGCTGGTAAGCCATCAGGGACCCCCACTGTAAGAAGTAACAAGGCGGGGTGCCTGAGTGGCTCAGTCAGTGGAGCGTACGACTCTTAGTTTTGGCTCAGGTCATGACTTGGGGTCATGGGATGGAGCCCCACACAGAGCTCTGTGCTCAGCGGGGAGTCTGCCTGGGGCTCTCTCTCTCCCTCTGCCTCTTCCCCGCTCACCGTCTCTGTTGCTCGCTCTCTCTCTCAAATAAATAAATAAAATCTTAAAAAAAAAAAAAAGAAAGAAAGCATGAGTAAGGAACCCTTGCTATGTGTCAGGTGTATTAGCTCACTGAGTACTCATTACTACCCTTTGAGCCAGGTAACCCATGTCCTCGTTTTATGATTGGGACACTGAGATGGGGCAGAAAGAATTTACCCAGAGTTCTTCTGCACTGTGGGTGAGAGGTCCCTGTTGGAGCCCCAGCAAAGGCCTGGAGAGACCAGCATACTGGTCCCATACTGGTCTTAGATGGTTTGGTTTATGTGGTGATGATCGGGACAGCTAACGTGTACCACGTTCCCTACTCGAAGTTCCTATAAGTGCATGTACCACGTGTCCTGTAGCGCTCAGTACCCCAAGAGCGCCGTGAGGCAGATATTCCAGCCCTGATTTGCACCATCGTGGCTCTCATTTCTGGCTTCAGGCTTGGAAGGTAGATGTTATTAGGGTTCCAGACAAAGAACCGGGGGCTCAGATAACTGAAGTACCTCACCCAGGAGCTCGGAGCTCCCAAGGGCCATAGCTGCTGCTCCAGACTGGGTCTTTCGGACACTGGGACTGAGCCCTTTGCCCCAGGAGCTCTGCCTTATGGAGTGTTGACTGGGCACCAGACCCTGCCGTGAGCACCTGAGATATTGAAATCCATTTCAGCTCACACCACCCCACGGGGAGACACTTTTTATTGTCCTCATTTTAGAGATGAGGAAACTGAGTCCCTGAGGGCTGAAATGACTTGCCCTAGGCCACATGACTAGGAGCAGGGAGAGCTGGTATTCAAACCCAGGCAGGCTGGCCCCAGCGTCATCCCACTCTCAGGCTTCTAAAAAAACGCCAAGTACATTTGCTATGGACACGCTGTATGTTTTTTTTTTTTTTTTTACAGCACTTTTACCCTTCTTAAAGTGACCTTGGTTTGTTTTACTTTATTTACTTTTTTAAGATTTATTAATTTCTTTGGGAGAGAGAGAGCACGAGTGAGGAGAGGAGCAGCAAGAGAGAATCTTTAAGCAGATTCCCCACTGAGCGGGGCTTCATCCCAGGACCCATGAGATCGTGACCTGAGCCGAAACCAAGAGTTGATGCTTAACGCGAACTGAGCCACCCAGGTGCGCCATAAAGTAAGCTTGTTTTCTATAATCGTGAGCTGAAACAGAGCAAGAGGGAGTAAAGAAAAATGTATAATAATGGTCTGGAGTTCTTTTATCTTTTTATCAAGAAGTATTTCTCTGGATTTCTCCGGGCAGCAATTGGAATTCTAAGCAAATGCCAGACTTCCCAGAACATCCCCCGCCTCCTGTGTTACTGCTGGCCACTCCTCTCTCTTCACTTCTATCACTTTTGCCTGTGGCCATGTGAAGAGAGGCTGGGACAGGTCTTAGTGCTGGCAGGGAAGCCTTCAACCCCCTCGTTGCTTTCTCCCCAAGCCTCCCTGATCACAGTCCCACTGGCTTGCAGCGGCAGAAGCTTATAGAAATAAAAATATACCACACAGTGTCCATGCAATTGAACTCACCCAGCTTTAAAAAAAGAAGAGCATAAATTCATCTTATAAAATATCCCCACTATATTGGGGTGCCTGGGTGGCTCAGTGGTTTAAGCCGCTGCCTTCGGCTCGGGTCATGATCTCAGGGTCCTGGGATCGAGTCCCGCATCGGGCTCTCTGCTAGGCAGGGAGCCTGCTTCCCTCTCACTCTCTCTGCCTGCCTCTCTGCCTACTTATGATCTCTCTCTGTCAAATAAATAAATAAAATCTTAAAAAAAAAGACCTATTAAAAAAAAAAGAAGAGCATAAATTCATCCTATAAAATATCCCCACTATATTGGGGTGCCTGGGTGGCTCAGTGGGTTAAGCCGCTGCCTTTGGCTCAGGTCATGATCTCGGGGTCCGGGATCGAGTCCCGCGTCAGGCTCTCTGCTCAGCAAGGAGCCTGCTTCCCTCTCTCTCTCTCTTTGCCTGCCTATCTACTTGTGATCTCTCTCTGTCAAATAAATAAAAATAAAAAAAATCTTTAAAAAAATATATCCCCACTATAGGCGTAGGTGGGGAAAAAATATCCAGGCGCAGAACAGCATTTTAGTGTGACACTATTTATGTAAAATGTACATGCATGCACACCCACACTCCTTTGTACGGGCCCAGAATGGTCGTCTACCTCTCGGAACAGACAGGAGGGGCCCGTAGGGAAATCGGGGAAGGCCGGCTGTATCTCATGTATGCATACATAGAGCGAGTGGACATTAATTTCATAGTCGTAATAATACAGATAATAACAATCCTAGCAAACCACAGAAGCCACAAGCAGAAAATTGAGACTCAATCGTCCTCAATTTTTCAAGTTTTTGCCACCCATTGCTAGAAGGTAAGCTTTCTGCATCGCAGCTGCTTGACACCCAGGTAAGCCTTTATTCTTTATTATTCTTTTTTTTTTTTTTATTTATTTGACAGACAGAGATCACAAGCAGGCAGAGAGGCAGGCAGAGAGAGAGGAGGAAGCAGGCTCCCTGCCGAGCAGAGAGCCCGATGCGGGGCTCGATCCCAGGACCCTGAGACCATGACCTGAGCCGAAGGCAGAGGCTTTAACCTACTGAGCCACCCAGGTGCCCCAATTCTTTATTATTCTTTTTTGGCTTCCGTCCCACTGCTTCTGGACTGGTTCGAGAATATGGACCTGGGGGGGGCAGGCCTTCCAGAGTCCTTGTGTTTCCGAGGATTATGACGAAGAGTTTCAAATCTGACATCGTCTTTGGGCAGTTTCATTGAACGGGGGTATTTCCTACGAATGGCAACATCGATTTCATTGTGGTTTAAGACACAGCTTTTGGAAGGAAGTGTTGACAAATAAGAAGGTGACCCACTTCCCCCATAGTCTACGAGTCAGTGTTTCTCATAGCCCTGGACTCCTATGGAGAAGGCCCCGGAGACAAAGATTTCTGGAAACAAGTCTACTGAAGGGTGAGGGGCCGCCCTGCTTTAGCTCCGTCTCCACGGAGGAGCAGGTCGGGTGGGGCCTTCCTGCACGGGCCCCCTGCCCCTTCTTGGAGGATATTTGTGTTTGGCTCTGATAGTCTCCCTCTATTTCCCCTCACAGCCCTAACACACACAGACACACACACACACAGACACACACATGCATATGCAACACACGCATGCACTTTCTCACCTCCAGAGCCCACAATAAATAACAGTCTGATGCCGTCTTGTGAAATCTGCACCCCAGCATCGCAAGCCAGGACAGAGGTTGCTAGGTGAAATGTCAGTGACCTTTGGAGTTAGAGACCTGGACTCCCATCCCAGTTCTGTTATTTACTAACTGTGGGCCTTGAGGGGGAATTGTTTAACCTCCATGTACGTCCGTTTCGTTACCTGAAAAACGAGACTCCTGAGAACATCTGCCTCTGAGCTGGGGTTTTGAGTATCTAGTAACCCAGTGCACGGAAGTAGTGGAAGAGATAGCAGTGAGCTCGGACCATGCCAGTTCCCTTTCTTGGCGGGAGACCAGAATCAGGCCGCAGAACGGAGGGATCAGAGATATGGAGCTAGGACAGGTCAAGGCCAACAGATGGTCTAGCACAGGGATAAGATAGGGAGAAACCAGCAGCCAGTGGTGATCCCTGACTGTAGGGGATGATGGGACACAGTGGTTCCCGAGAGAATCTTTTTTTAAGGTTTTATTTATTTACTTGGCACAGAGAGAGAGCATAGGCAGGGGGAGCACAAGGCAGAGGGAGAAGCAGGCTCCCCACTGAGCAAGGAGCCCAATGTGGGACTCGATCCCAGGACTCTGAGATCATGACCTGAGTCGAAGGCCGTGATTAACCGGCGGAGTCACCCAGGCGCCCCTCCTACAGAGAATTTTTTATGGAGACACCATTGCCAGAGCTGGAGCTACTCCCAGCATGGGACTGAGCTGACCTGGAACATGATGACAGGTCACTGATGACAAGGTTCTACTACGACCAAGATGACCCATTGTGGGTCCTTCTATCAGAAGGTCATTACCTTCTACCAGAAGATAATCGGGTACTGGGCAAGACACTTCTCTGCGTTTCCATGGTGCTACGGGAAGGGACCTGAAAGGGGAGAGTGGTCTGGGGGTCCTGCTGTTAGCCCGGGTTGGGATCCAGCTCCGGAACCTACCACACAGGTTGTCTGGAACTCTCTGAACTCATGAAGATCAACTTTGGGCCTTTAAAATAATCTTGACCTTGATGGTGGGTGTGGCTCAGCCACTTCCAGTTCGAGTTGAGAACATAGCAACCCTCTTCCCACCCCTCGGCCCCAAGTGCACCTGCAGCGGGACCTGGGTCTCCTCTCATGCAGCCAGGCAGGTCCCACTGGCCTGTGACCTCAGGGAGAGGCCCTGGCCTAGGGGTGATGGGACACAGTGCCCCCTGCAGTGTTGAGTCCCCAGCCAGCCAAACTTATTCCCAGGCACCATGATTCCCAAACTGAGAGCTTTGTGGGTACCAAGACCTGGCTGCTGTCCTGGGTTCCTGAGCCCAGGAATCCCTAGAAAAATCCATTTCTTCTCTCAGCTCTTAATCAATGAGAAAACTGAAAGGAAACTTAAAACGGAATTGAATTTCTACTTGTCCCCACCATCACCACCCTAATCCAGATTTGATTTGACACCTTTTCCCTCCCTACTCTCATGGAATTTGGCATAGGAAATGCAATAACCGTGGCAAAATAGATCCTCAGCGTGGTAGGAGAGGGCATTCTCCACGTGGGGAGAGATGTTTTGGTCTGTGAAACGGCAAGGTGCTCCATAACATGATTTGTCTCAGACCTGGAAGAAAACGCCAGCAGCACCAAAGGGTTGGAATATTGTTTTTAAATCAAAAGTGACCAGGTTTAAATCAAAAGCTTAAGTCAACTCTTTTACCCAACAGAAAGATATTGTCTTTCCATGGTTTAGATTATCTGTAGGTGAATTTGAAGAGTCTACATGAGGTGTGGAAATCGGACAGGGCACCCAGTGTTTCAATTAAGAGACCAAGGTCAGCCTGTTGCAAATTTATTTTAAAGACATGCATGTGTAAGTTGTTGCTCCTATGTATAAGGTAGAGACAGAATAGAATAAATCAAGTGGGCCCTGACTTTAAAATTTTTTTTTTGAAGACCCATGAGGAATTTCTCCATGCTTTGCTGGGCCCGTGGCTCCCTTCCTGAACACAGTCCCCGATGCGGATTTTATAATGAGCCTGTGAACCCGCACCTGCTTCTACAGGTCAGCGCAGGTTCTCAGAGAAGGGGGCAGGTAGGGATTCTCCAGAGGAGGGCGTCTCAATGGCGGTGGTATTATTGACATTTTGGACAGGCTGCTTTTTGTGTGGGGACGTGTCCTGTGCACTGTACAATGCTTAGCGGTGGCCCGGGGCCACCCCATACACACCGGCAGCACCCACTAGTTGCAGCAAACCCCCCACATCTCCAACATTGCCTGCCTCCCCTGCAGAGAACTTTGGCTCTAGAGAAACCTGGCTCTAGAGGGATGTGAGTCTTAGGGACTTTGTTTCTAAGGTGTTAGAGAGAGTCTGAACTAGGGAGCGTTGTCCTGTGGTTCGGAGTCCAGCCCTGAAGTTAAACGGATCGTAGCTGAGAATGACTCTAAGGAGAACACAGAGTAAAGGTTCAGTAGAAGTGGTATCATCACCATTGTCTACAATGGAAGTTTCTATACAAAGGGGAAGGGAGTGTAGTTGCCACGGGAACCAGAGTGGAGGTCAGAAAAGAATCCTTGGAAGAGGCAAGTCTCAGTGGACCCAGTATATCCTAGTGGGAGCCCCTGCCTTTGAGGCATCTGCTTGGCAGGACCAGCCAGGACCCAGGATGTGCTCAGTGTGGTTCTCCAGCAGACTGTGTAATGACAGGTCTCTGCCCCCCACGTGGGACTGCTGTGATCCTCACAATGACTCTCCTGATTACTGTCTTGAAAACTGTGATCATAGGTCTGATTGTAAGGATGTGGAGTGGAAAATTGCAAAAGCAAAATAAAGACATTTGGTGGCAGATCAATTATTATGACGTCACCATTCTAGCCCAGAACAAGGTGAGACCACACCTGACCATTTCCATATCCATTTCTTGCTCACTGCTAGTGATTTGTGGAAGGGGCCTCATCTAGGAGTTTCTGAAAGCTAGGGGCAACTTTTTTTTTATAAAGTGGGTACTTAACAGAGTCTTGAACCTCACATTTTGCTTCTGGGTCCCCCACTTCTTCCTTGATGAATATCTTTGGGGATATCATTTCCGGGACTCAGTTTCTCAATACTTAAGAATGATCAGATGGGGACACCTGGGTGGCTCAGTTGGTTAAGCGGCTGCCTTCGGCTCAGGTCATGATCCCAGCATCCTGGGATCGAGTCCCATATCAGGCTCCTTGCTTGGCAGGGATCCTGCTTCGCCCTCTGCCTCTGCCTGCAACTCTGTCTGCCTGTGCTCTCTCTCTCTCTCTCTCTAATAAATAAATAAAATCTTTAAAAAAAAAAAAGAATGATCAGATGACTTTGAAGGTTCCCTTCAGTCCTGTTACCCTGGGGGCATAAGAACCCATACATCCTCTTCAAACATTAAAGCTAACTCCTGGGCAGCATACAGACATTTTCAAAACCACATTAACTCCTTGATCTACTGATGATGAAGACAGGATTCATTTGCTCAACACACACACACGAGACAGGGACTGAAGGCCAAACAGTGTGGGGAGTGGCAACGTGCCCCAAATGATGTCTTCTGAGGGAGGCAAGTGCTCCAAGAGACATCTGTCTACACGGTGAGATGAAAGCCCCACAAAGCGGGTAAAGGTCTCAGCATCGTGAAGGCTTCAGAAAGGAGGTGATATTTGGGAAGAGTGGCTTTGCTAGTGGTGAGCAGGAGAGAGGTAACACAGGGTTGCCCAGGTGTGGGGTGCTCAAGGCTGGGAGGTTTGGCACACATTTAATAAACATAACATTATTTGATAAGTATATAACATTTACATAATTTCAAAACATACTACTATGACCATCTCTTATGACTTAGCATATTTTTGCTTGGAATTCTGAAGTGCTTTTTCTTTCTTTCCTTTTTTCTTTTTCTCTTTGTTATTCATATTCACCAGTGCAGTCTTTCCAAGTGTACAATAATCCCTCTGGAGCACATATTGCCCTATGGAAAATGCTAGTGAGAAATGATCTTTAGAGTAGAAAGATAGACTTGCGTTTCTATAGTTTAAGAAGAGCACCTTAAAAAACAAAAAAGAAAAAAAAAAAGAAAAAAATTTCAAAAAAGAAAAAAAAAAGAGCACCTTGTTCCTGGGGGGAGGGAGGAGAAGGGGGGTCAATCTTACCTTCATCTCAATTTATTAAAAACCTGTAAGTGCAATGAATTTTATTTTAAAATCAGTCAGTTTAGAATTTCAGATAGAACGTGCCTAGGGGCACATGCTACTCAAGGTAGTAAGAGAATTCAAGAATCTATGTGCTGGAACAGATGTATGACTCTTAAATGGTTTAAAGCAAAAGAAAAGCTTCTCAAACCTTGTTGCTTGTTAAGAAACAAACGGCACTGAAAGTAGACAAAGTATACAGGTTTGTTCTAACAGACATTTGGGTCGGCTGTAAAGATGAGGAATACATTATGGGTCAAAATCAGACATTGCTCTCATGTTATGTATATGTCATTCCTGTTATATTGGCTTTATTTTCAAAACTGTCCTTTGTGGTAGTCCTTTCTTCTTATTGGTATCCTTACATACACTAGTCATTCAATAAGTGAGTTAGGACTTTGCAAAAAAAGCTGACTTGGAAGTACCAAAGTCAAGGAGGCTCCAACATAGGAAGACCAGATCGGGATTCATTAGCAAGTCATTTTCAAATGTCCCTGGGGATTCTGGGGCTCGCTGGTCTGATCAGGGGGCAAGCGATAGAGGGAGGGCGAAGGTGTGATGGAGAAGAGTCCTGAGCCTCCTCCTTCCCTCTTCAACCAAAGCAGCTCTGCTCTGTCCCACCTGGTTTCTGCATTAGGGTTCCAGGTAAGAGTCTCCCTGAAAAACAGGGTTCCTCTGTGTTAAACACATTCTCTAGGTGTTGGGGAGGCACTGGGAATATGACATGGAGAGGTCATGTGCTTAGATGCTCATTTAGAAAGCGGACTCTGGCCTCAGGTGACCCAGGTGACACATCCTGATAAATGCCGGAGCCAGTATTTGGGCAGCACTGGCTTGAGCCAGTGCCTGAGCCCTGGTGTCTGGTGGTGGTGTGGACACAAGAGGGACATGTCACAGAGAAGCACTCACACTTTGGGTCCGAGAATCAGGATCTGAGGTCTGATCTCCTGTTTATCAACTGTGTGACCTTGGCACTCATTTTCCTCACCTCCAAAATGCACCATTTCTTCAGGACTTGGTCGTGGTGCTGAGAACAATGGAATTGCTTCCTGTCTTACAACCGTCCCAGAGAGGCACACCTATGTCGAGATGTGACAACAGTCATTCGTCTGGTGTGATGATTTCTGGGGATGCCAGTTCTTTTGTCAAGAGCCAGCAGGGGGATGAGCTCTTTTATGCTCCGGTAGGACTTTGCCAGGTACTCCTGAGGACAAAGTGGCTGCCTGTAGGTCAGAGCATGTGTCTCTGTCCCATTTTCCGCATGTCCTTTCTGTCAGGCAGGGTATTGGGAATAGGGGGACACGCCAGGTAAAAGCCAGGGTAGTCTTGTTTCTCTAGACTGGTGCTTCTCAACCTTGAACTTCTAAAGGAGCCATAATGGTCTGGGGTGTGGGAGAGAGGCTGAGAAAGACAGAGAGGGGTTTGGCTGCAGGCTTCAGCAACTGCCAGTCCTTATACCACAGCAACACCATTAACCACCTGATTCCTCAGCACAGAAGTACCAAGGATGTAGTAATCCAAGCGCTAGGGCACCAGTGTCCAATGAGGTAGCCATTCGCCACACCAGGCTAAGTAAATTTAAATTAACTAAAATTATAAAAAATTTAAAGTTAGTTTCCCAGCACCTTCATGTTTCATAGTCTTCACTTCTTTAGAAGTTCAAGTCCCCTGGGTGAAAAATATGAGAGGAAAGAAAAACCCATGTATTTATGTTCTGAAATGGAAGTCCTGGAGAGTAGGGACCAAAAGCTCCAAGCAAGGGGAGACTTGTTCTTTGCCCTAAGCTGGATTTAGCAAAGACTGGAGCAAAAACTTTCCTTATGCAACTGAACTTATTTTTCTAAATGTTTACTTGGGTTTTCCAACTACAAAAAACCATCTTGGTTATCATCACCCATCAAACCCTAAGGACCTTTATTCATACAAAACTGATAAAAAAGATTTTATTTCTTTACTTGATAGAGGCAGAGAGAGAGAGAGAGAGAGAGAGCACGCATGCACAATCAGGAAGTAGCAGAGGGAGAGGGAGAAACAGACATCCTGCTGAACAGGGAGCCCAATGAAGGGCTCAATCCCAGGACTCTAGGATCATGACCGGAGCCAAAGGCAGATGCTTAACTGACTGAGCCACCCAGGTGCCCCACAAAACTGTATATTATGGTCAAGTAGTCATTTAGAGATGGCAACCAACAATTCATAGCATATCTGTATTGGTGAAGCCTCCTGAAATGTTTGCCCTCTTCCCCCTCCAATGCCATCACTGGGGTCCCCACCTCTGTTGCCCGTACGATAGTGTCCAAACTCTTTTTTTTTTTTAAGATTTTATTTATTCGACAGAGAAAGACACAGTGGGAGAAGGAACACAAGTGGGGGGAGGGGCAGAAAGAGAGGAAGAAGCAGGCGCCCGGCTGAGCAGGGAGCCCGACGCGGGACTCGATCCCAGGACACTGGAATCATGACCTGAGCCCAAGGCAGAGGCTTAACCCACTGAGCCACCCAGGCGCCCCGTGTCCAAACTCTTTAACACAGGCTCAGGGCTCTCTACTGCCTAGTCCCAACCTCCTTTCAGAAAAATTGTTTTTCCTGGCTTAAACCCTGTACTCATCCAATGGGTCTTGGTGCTTATGTCATGTATCTTTTACACTCAGACGATGCCATGCCTGCCATCCCTACCCCACTCCATCTGGAACCTTCTTGCCCTTTGGGGTTCAGCTTAAGCTTTATCTCTTCCAAGAATCCTCTCCTCTATCCTACAGAGGTCCCTGCCTCCCTGGAACCCATCACAGTCCTGAGTCTTTTGCAATTAACACCATACTAAAAGTGGCAGGTCTTGGCTGACATTTAAATCATGCCAAGGCTTACCATCTCTCGCATCCAGATGCTCTGTCCTCTTCTACATAGATTTTTTTCAGGCGGCCCTATGATTTGTGGTGAGTGATGGACTCTCTAAAAGCAAACTCGGTAGATAATGACAGACAAAAGGACAGGCAACTGACTGAAATCTTCATAGATGCCCAGCTTTGAGTTAACAGTGTTACATATTTCAACTGACCGAACCCCCATAAGAACAGTATAAGTAAGTTTTATTTTTACTCCCCATGGTACAGATGAGGAAATGGAAGCTTGGAGAAGCAAAATCCCTTGTCCAAGCTTATGCAGGCAGTAAGGAGTAGAAATGGGCTTGAACTAGGTTTTGGATTCCAGACTTACACTTAAGGCCTCAGCTCACTATTCCTCTTAAAGAAAATGGGATATTACTGTATAAGAGAAACAGAGCAGTCTTCGAGTCAGATGTTCAACTTCTGGCTGTACTTCCTACAAACGTGTGACCTTGGACAAGTCACTTAACCTCAATGATCTCATCTGGAACCAGGCTAATCACACCCCCCCGGAAGGACTGTGTTGTCTGTTAAATGAGATCTTGCGTGTTAAGCAACTAGCTGAGTGCCCGCATGAAGCACAGTGGTGCCCTAGGGCTGATGTGGATGGTGAGGAGCTTGATGGTCTTCCCTTTCGTAGATGTTTCTTGCCAGTTTTCCTGCTTCCCTTCCTAGTCTCTTCTGAGTGGAGCTTTTTTTCTGGATCATCCTAGATTAAGAACATCCCACTTTGTCTCTGGTTCCAGGGAAACCATGTGGCCGTCTGCTGTATTGGTGACTGAGCAAAAGCCCGGGTCAGGAAGCCATCTGTGCTACAGGAAATCCGGCTGGTGAGGAGAGAAAGTAATGTCATTCTCTGACTCTCTGCTGCCCGCTCGTGGTTCCTATCTGGGAATGCTGCCATCCAAAGGATCAATGACAGGAAGCTGCTTCCCTTTCCTTGGCCCAAGATCCCTGTCCCCTGACAGCCCAGACATTAGGCTTCAGATCCTTTCACCTGACCCAGATACCTGAAATCTGGGATCCCTTCTAGCCTTGCTCTTTCTCCTTAATTCTATCTCCTTAACTCACCTCCCTTGAACCTAGTCCTTGAATGGAGTCAGATTCGTGGGGTCTGGTTTCTTGCTTGAGATCTGTGAGCCAGCATGGCCTCCACACACTGGCATTTATATCCAAGAACATTTGGAAGTAGGGTCTGTTTACTGTGATGTAGTTTTAGGTTAGACTTTGATCATTTCTCTGGTTTATTTGTTAGAGGTACACTGCCTGGATAAACCTCCGAGGTCTGCCACTAATAAGCTCTATGATCTTCAACACAGTATTTTACTGTTTGAGCCTCAGTTTCTTTATCTGTAAAATGGGAGAAGTCATAGTTCTCTTCTCACTTTTCTCTGTGTAAGAATTAGCTGCAAGTATACTAAGTGCAGAGTGAGTTCCTGGAACAGAAGACATACTGTAATCATCAGCTACTATTATTTTCAGTTATATGAATTAAGTCATGGAAACATTGTTCCCTTCTTTGGTATTTGCACAGAACCACCTAACATCTGCATTGTCATCAAGTATGGCAGGAATGGGAGTCTTAAGGTAAGCGAACTAGTATAGCTTATATCAGCTTTGATTAACAGCAGATGATAAAGACCTTATCGATGTTTTGCCCTTCGTCCAAGAACAGTTCCTCTCCAGCCTAATCCCAAGACATGAATTACCTTGTTGGGTGGCCCACAGGGGCAATAATTAGCAGTGGAATTGCCAGTAGTCTGGTTTCCTTTGCTCTGGGTGGAAATTATCAGAGCCTGTCATCATCTTTTAAGACCTCAGAGCCACTTCCCAATTATGTTTCTGGGCTCATCCTACCCATGGTAAGTGACCATGGGCTATCTGTTAGGAACAAGGAAGTATTTAAAAGACTCCAGACTGGGTGACTTTCTCAACATTGAACCAACTTATATCTCCTGGGAAATTTCCAGTACTGGCTGCAGAGTACTCTGCCTCGGGCGGTAGTAGTTCTGGTCAAAGTCTTCCAGCGTATTAGAATCAAATCCATTCAACACACGAAGCTCCCTGGGCTTCCCGTGGAGCCGCTGGCGATAATCCGAATAACTGTTTATTGAGGATGTCTTGAGAAACTCAGATAATGAGATGGATTGGATATTCAGACTCTCCTTTGCATATGACATGTCAATGTATCATATAAAACTTATTTAAAGAAAACTACCAGTGTTTTTGAGTTGTTCTGTGTCTTGAGTTAAACTGAACCCAAGACTTCATCATCTTTGTAATTGATTACAACTTTTTACATTGACTTTATTACAAAATTATACAAAATACAATCTTTATTGCTAGAAAAGACTGTAATAATTTGTAATCTTTCCTGAAAATTCTGATCTTCTTCAGATCTCAAACAAAATGATTCCACTTCTCATTTTTTAAAAAAAAATTTATTTAGTTACTTGACTCAGAGAGAGAGAGCACAAGCTGGTGGAATAGCAGGCAGAGGTAGAGGGAGAAGCAGGCTCCCTCCTGAGTAAGGAGCCTGACATAGGGCTCAATCCTAGCACCCTGGGATCATGACCTGAGCCAAAGGCAGTTGCTTAACCAACTGAGTCACCCAGGCACCCCAAAACAATTCCACTTCTAAAATTCACTGCTTCAATCAGATTTTCCAACCTTTTATCCCTCCCTGATCTCAGTAATTCGCGAGAACTATTTTACACTAGAGCTGAAGAGTTGAAAGGGATGCTGGGCTTATCCAATCAGGAAGGAGCAAAGTGTTTACACTCCAAGCTGCAATGTTTTACCCCAAAGAAAATCTAATTACGAGACCATGAATCAAGTCGGGGAGAAGGATTACCAAGACCCCTTCCTCTGCCTCGTTTTTGATTCCTTTCCCCAGAAAACGGCCACAAAGCCATTAACCTAAGAGGTGGGCTAGATGCAGACCTGGGAAGGTGTACATGTAGGCAGAGTCTTTACTTTGGGCAAAGAGGACTGTTGGGTCTGCAAAAAAAGATTAAGAGTAACAACAGTAGTAGCAGTAGCTAAAGTCTATTTAGTGCTTATTTTTGCCTACTTTCTATCGCTCTGTATATATCAACTTATTTAATTCTCACAACAAAATATAAGGTAGATCTGTCATTCTATCATTTCAAAGATGGACAGTGAGTAGAGGGGCCATGTCATTGTGGACCAGCATCTTGAGGCTGTCTTCTTCGTCCTGGGCTACAATCCAGCTGCTCTTTGTCAGCTTGCTGTGTCTGCTTTCACCATCAGAGGGGGCCACACCAATGACATGGGAGTAGGTCTTGGTGAGGAAGTCCCTCAGTCTGACACACAGGCAGCAGGACAGGGCTGGTCATCATTCATCAATCAATAGTCCATCCACTCATCAACCAACAGATTCCTCTGGGCAAAACCTGGCCTGAGTGTTGGCAGGGTGAGACACAAGATCCACCCTCCTGCAGTTGAGGGCTGGTGGCTCTTGGAGTGACTTTGGTAAGCCACTTCCTCTTGCTGGACGGGAAGCCTCCATGCTGGATTAAGAGATGAGGTTGGCCTGATTGATATCAAAGAGCTTTCTTTTTTCCCCTAGGATTTAACTGCTCCTAACTTCTGAGAAGCTGAGTCTTACTTGTGAGACTTTGGTATCTTAGGCTTTAGTGGGAAACCAGCATATTGTCATTTACCAAGAAAGGCAGACAACGGAAGCCTCCCATGCCAGGTCCTCACAGATGACTCTGGGCCACCACTGTTGGTTAGTATTTCAGTAAGACTTCACTGAACATCTCTTAAGGGTTTGCCTTACTCTGGGCATTTGCATAGAAAGACAAGGACTTGCTTTTATCTCTGAGTGGATTAAAATCTAGCTACAGGAAAAAAAGTCAGGAAATGCACATGGAAAATTAAGTGGTGAGATGGTTAAAAATTAGGAAGATCTGATACGGCATCTTCTCCCACACTGGGCTCCTCCTTCCTTCCCTTCACCCACTTTCCCTTCCCTCCCCACCAGGCCCAGGGAAGCACTTTAAACTCTGGGGATCAGTCTCCTGCTGCTGATATCATCTATCTATCTATCTATCTATCTATCTGGCCTCTGGAGAGAAAACTAGTAAGTTCTCCCCAGGTTAAGGTAGGGATAACTAACAGATGTAGCTTTTTCTGTTGGCATTTGATTTCCAAGAGGTATTAACCCCAAAGTTTCTCTGAAGAAATTCTAGGGTGGGTGAGAATGACACTCTGAAAGGAAAGTCTCCCTGGTGGTCTTCAGTCACCTCAGGTCACTGAGTCTATGCCCCACCTCATGCCAGGGGAGCTGAAGATAACCTGACACCTTGCTTTAGAAGGATTAGGGTCTTCTGAAATGGATTGTGTACATAATGGGATGGGATAAGGAAGTCAGAGTGAGTTAGGTCAGGGCACATTTAAGCCCTATAGGTCAATTTCTCTGTCAGCGTTCCTTCAAAGGGAACTAAGAGTAACAAAAATTCACTACAGCTTCTCAAATCTTCCCCACTGGTGACTTGGACATGAATCCAAGCACTGGCCATGCTCTGCAGGTCAGATTGCGCTTCTGGCCATCCCATATCAATCATAAAAACAGTTCCTCTCTTGATGTCTGTTGGGCCAGAACATTCTCTATACCAGGTACCAGAGAGATTCTGAGATGCCACAGACTTTTCAAGTGAACAAATGGATGTTGATTGAGCACATCATTTGGTTCAGACCCAATTCTGGCATGGAGGGCACAGAGGAATAGGCTCATCGTCCTGTCCCTAAAGAGTTCAACCCAGTGGAACCAGCCTGGGAAGGAGCTTTGGAGATTATAATATTCTTCTTGAGTTAGGGATGGACTTTCATTTCCACGTAAGAGAAGTCATGATGGATTAAGAGGAGGAAGGCAATTATTATAGAAATTGTCTTGGGGTTTGAACCCTGGCTCTCCACTATTGGCCAGGTGATCTTACCTACCCTGAGCCTCAGTTTCCCTGTGTATCAACTAAAGATAACAGCAGTGCCCACCTAATAGAGTTGTTGGGAGAAGTAAGTATGCTTAGCACCATGCCCTCCTATAACAGGTGCCAGGGAATAAATGTTCATTGTTAGTAGGAGCGGTAGTATTACTATTATCAGAGATAAATCATTACTAGGACTAACTAGTACTAAAAACATGTACATTTAAAAAGTTTCATTCCCACGGGGCTCTGGGTGGCTCAGCCAGTTAAGCGTCCAACTCTTGATTTCGGCTCAGCTCATGATCTCAGGGTGATGGGATTGAGCCCCACGTTGGGATCCCTACTGGATGTGAAGTCTGCTTGAGATTCTCTCCCTCCTTCCTCTGCTCCCCTGCCCACTCACTCATGTTCTCTCTCTCTCAAATAAATAAATAAATCTTGAAAAAGAAATTTCATTCCCCCCAACGATCCTCTGGGGTAAGCCAGCACTGTCCAAACAACACCAGCTACATGGGACTATTGGCCAGTGGCAATGTGGGGAGCTTAAATTGAAGTATGTTCTGAGTGTAAAAATCACACCAGATCCAAAGACTCAGAAAAACAAACAACCAACCCCCCCAAAAACCCAGAATGTAAAATATCTTATTATTTTTATGTTGATTATGTGTCAAAATAAGATTTTTTAAAATACATTGGGTTAAACAAAATATATTATTAAAGTTAATATCACTTCCTTAACTGAAAAATTGAAAATTATACCTGTGGCTCATATTGTGTTTCTCTTGGACATTGCTGTTAATAATTAGCAATTAACTCCACTATTAATTCATCTTTTTTTTTTTAGAGAGTTGGGGAGGGACAGAGAGAGAGGGAGAAAGAGAATCTTAAAGCAGGCTCCATGCCCAACAGGACTGGTTCTCACAACCTTGATATCATGTCCTATTGGTCTGTGACAATATACATGAAATCATACATTTCCACCAAGACGGGAAAAAAAAGCAAACCCTGAAGAGATGTGTGCCCTCTCTAGGTGAGGACTATATTCCTAGGCTTTTGACCATTCCTAAACATCTTCTTTATGCTCTAATGGAGTGAATTCTGTTAATAAACCTGGATGTCAGGGTAATCAGTGATGACTGAACAATATTCTCCTGCCTGGGGTGGGCCTGGCACTAGCAGGGGCAGAGAGAGTTGAGAGCTTCAGGGACAGCCCTGGTGCATGGGGAGGTCTCCATAAAATGAGAGGGAATTCGGGATTGGATATAGGTCTCCCCAGATTTAAAGCCCAGACCTCGGCTTGTTGAACCCTCCTTACAGAATTCCAGAGGCAGCCTCAGCCAGGCTTCTCCAGGTTTGGGTGAGTGGGTTGCAGTTTCTAAAATGTAATTTAAGGGCGCCTGGGTGGCTCAGTGGGTTAAAGCCTCTGCCTTCAGCTCAGGTCATGATCCCAGGGTCCTGGGATCGAGCCCTGCATTGGGCTCTCTGCTCAGCGGGGAGCCTGCTTTCTCCTCTCTCTCTGCCTGCCTGCCTCTCTGCCTACTTGTGATCTCTGTCTGTCAAATGAATGAATAAAATCTTTAAAAAAATAAAATAAAATGTAATTTAACTGTATCATCTCAAAAAACAAAAATTTCATTTGGGGTGGGAGCAGGAGTGGTGTGTCCACGGTCCTGCTTTTTGCCTTAGCCTGCACTTCGGGTATTGGCTCGGGGCTCTTGCTAAAGCAGGATGATGATTCACCGTGATCCCTGCTGGAGCAGAGTGAGTCCCCGAACTGGTGACCATGAGGCCCAGGGCACCCTCCTTGGGGGGCAGAGTCCATTCAGGGCCTCCTCATATTCCTGTTTGCTGAAACACTGGGTGCCGTCACTGCCTCCTGCCACCACACCCGTGGGTGACCTCACCCCCCTCCTCCGCTGGGCTTGGGAGACGTTCAAACCTGGCTGTTCCCGTATCAGGTGTCAGGAGAATGGGTGTGTTTGATCTGCCCTCCTACTCCTACCTTACAATCAATCACCAGGGCACCGGAAACAGGAAAATCTAATGATTTAGGAGCGGCTGTGTTTTGAAGGCAACCCAACCTGGGTTTATCTTCCAGCTCTGCCCTCGTTCTCCGGGAGCAATTTAAAACTGTGAGTTTAATCATTGGAAAACAGAGAATGAGAATATTAACCTACCTTCCGGAAAAACAGAATGTGATCCTATGTATAAAGAAAGCAAAGTGCATAGTACCAAGTACCCAAAGAAAGCTTTGTTGTGATTTATTTGCTCATCAGGGATCCAGACCACCATGTGAATTTTCACTGACCCTTGTGGCTTCAATGCGATGCTCAGAGAGTCATCTTTCATCTTTGACCTTCAGAGCTTTCTTCCGTCAGCCACAGGGCATTTGGCATTCGTGCAGTTGGTCAAGGGCGGGGATGTGGGAATGGAACTGCGGCCATCCCAGTCCTGCTCCACCCCAGTCCAGCCCTGTTGCCTGGCACAGGTGAAATTCTTTGTTTCTCCCTTTCCTTAGTTCCTTATTTGTAAGATGACGTTAGCGATAATACCACCTGCGTCGTCTACAGGGTCACTGGGGGACTTACATGAGTTGGTTCAAGTAAGGAACTTCGGTCGATACCACATAAGGCTAGCACTATAAACTTAAACAAGAAAAAGATCCAGAAAGGCCCTTGAGAGAGACATGGTCATGTTTGCTCTTGTCTGGAACCTCTGGGGTGAGGCAGGTGTGAGGAGGAACCTGGACTTCCCAGGCCGATGCCGGTAAAATGGCTCCACGACAGCCCCATACCTGCGACATCCTGAGGCTGCTGCCTTTCCACCAGCTCCCATGCTAGGTAGTTGGCAAATGGCTCAGAGATTTGGATCAAGATATGGGGAGCCTTTATATCTGTACTTTAAGTCCAAGAAGCTGGAAATATTGAATAAACATTATGGAATGTCTTGTGGTGACGCCATCAAGGAAGGTAAGAAAATAAAGGCCCCAGGATCACCCACAGTGGGACCCCCCTGTGTCCCTGCGCTACTGTGATTACTTCTGAAATGCAGTCTGCCTTATCCCCTTAGCCTTCATTTCACTGCTGCTAGCCTGCCCTGGGAAATCTCAGAGAGATACCAACATCTGTCAGTCTGATCCTGCTTCAAATGTGACAGCTCTCCTTTTCGAATTTATCTCTTCTCTATCCTCCTGCCATCATTGTTTCCTTCCTCATTCTAGGTCTTTCTGCAAGCCCTTCCCTGCCTATGGAAAGATCTGTATGCTCTGCCCTCATCTTCCTGCCAAACGAGCATGCGCTCCACCTTGGTGACTCGCCCTGAACTAGGTCTTCCCACTGGCACTCTTTTCCCCATTATGATCCTTCTCTTGCTTTGGGCTTCTTAGCAGCAGTTCGTGGCATGTACCTCATGTGATCTGTAACTAATACAGGCTCTTGTGTTTAGGTCTAAGCAGGTCTTAGGTCTTAGGTTTTTTCTTTCTAAGCTCACCAGGGGACTTTAATGGGCAGCCAAGGTGCGGAACAATAAAGGAGGACAGGTGGTCTCAAGCTACGTGCACACGAATCTCCTAGATGAGGTTAAAATACAGTCTGATTCAGTACATCTGGGCAAGGCCCAAGACTCTGCATTTCTGCCAAGCTCCCAGGAGATGCTGGTGCTGCTGGTCCCTGGGCCATCTTTCAAGTAGTGGGGATCTAAGCAGTCCCATCTCAGAGATGGTCAAATCGAGGCCTGTGGGATGGAGCGCCTTGCTTGAAGAGACTGAGCGATCAAATGGAGATGTGAATGCTCGCCCTTGGAGTTTAGTGTTCTTCCTGGGCCTTTTCATAAGTAATGGTACTTTACTATTGCATTATAATAATAGATATAAGCCCTTAAGAACACAGTGGATGAAATGTGAATTTTTCAACATCCCTCATTTTAGTGCCTTTCCCTTGCAAAGTGCTCAAACAAGACCCTTAAGTGCATATAACGGAATGTAATATTCTATTATTATAGAATCATTATATGTAGGAGTAGAATATAATTTGGAACACGTAGGTAATAAGAGAATTGTCTTAATTATATAGTGTTGTTTCCATACTGTTGGTGTCTCTTATCATATTTATACACGTTTTTCATGACAATTTATGGTGGGGATTGACTTCGTGTCATGCACCATGTTACATATCTCAAGTATATTATGCCATGAACCCGCCACGGCCACCCTGGGAGGTAGGGATTATTGTTACTTCCATTTTGTTGAGAAAAATGAGGCTTATGGGGCAAAGTAACTTGCTCTCTGCTAAGTGTTAGAGCTGGGATTTCAATTAAGTGGACTGACCACTCAGTCAGACTCTATTGCATTTAGCTTATTATTATTGTTGTTGTTGTTATTGTTGTTGTTAGCTGATTTGTTTTAGGCTGGCCTTGCCTTTGTGGCTCCACACAGGGGGCCAGAACGAGTCTTCCCCTACTTTAGGGTACCCCCTACCCAGGTTGGCTCAAGGGCAAGGGGCTATGTTAGTGGCTCTAGGACTAAATGAACCTAGAGATGGGCGTGTCCCCCTCCCCTGG
Organism: Meles meles; assembly: GCF_922984935.1. Taxonomy (NCBI): domain Eukaryota; kingdom Metazoa; phylum Chordata; class Mammalia; order Carnivora; family Mustelidae; genus Meles; species Meles meles. The sequence goes on along the minus strand of NC_060078.1, from coordinate 70,010,973 downwards.
GTCTGTGTTTCTGTCCATCTATTTCTTCCAGCAGAGGCCCTTGTTACCTACTCTGATGCCTTTACTTACTTTCACCCTTCCAGGGCATGCTGTTCCTCCATGGGAGCCCCCTGGGGTCCCACATCAACCCGAAGCTTTCCACCTGCCTAGTGGATAGCTGGATGCAGGTGAAGCTCATGGGTTTGGGGCGGGACCTACAGAACATGCAGTGAGGGAGGGACAAAGCAATCAGTAACCACTGGGAGATTTTGCACCCACTAGCTACTAGCACAGTAGCCACAGGGCCCATGTCCCCCCGCCCCCCCCCCCCCACCTCTGCTTCCTGAAGCTCACTGGCTCAGAGACGGGCCAGGGACCTGCCTCCGGAGCTGACCATGTGTGGCTGTTCTAGCCACCCAAGGGCGCGCGAGAAAAATAGCCTCCAGGGCAGCGAGTCTCCACTGGTGTGAGGTCCGAGGTAGGAGGCTGGGTCTCACCCTGGCCAAGCTGGGCAGCCAGAAGCAAATCACTGCCCTTCTCTTCAGGCCTCGGTATCCCACCGCGTCGTCTTCCCGCGTCCTCAGAGCGCATCATCGGCAGGTACCCTAAACACGACGAGCTCCAGTGTCGCTTGAGTTGCTTGAAAAAATACACCTGGGTGGCCAGGTCCCATCCTAGATCAACTGAACCAGAATATCTGAAGATGGAATCCAGGCCTGGGCGTCCGCTTGGTTTTTTAAAAGCTCTCCAATGATTCTCGTGCACATCTCAGGACAAGACCTTCTGCCTGGAGCCCCAACCCCCCTCCCCTTTTGCACATGCGCAAACAGAGGCTCGGTTAACTGAGCCTACTCCTCCACGGTGAGCTGAGCAGCTTTGAGTCTCTCACCTCCCACGTGTCCCGGGGCTATGACCACCCCTCCCTGGAGCAGCACCTTTTGCCAGCAGCTTGGCTGTGCGCACGTGGGGAGTTTCTGTAACATGGGACAGCATGATGCCTTACAGAAAAAGAAAAAGGGGGAAATTCTCTACACCTGCTAGTAGCTGCTCTATTCCCCATCTCCATACATATATACACACATATCTATGTGTGTATATGTGTATGTACATGTATACACCACACACACACACACATAGATATATATACATACATTTAGGTTTATTGATTGTAACCTACAGTGAAATAAACCTATAAAGACAAAGGCGGAAATTCTGAACACCTGGTGGAAGCCACTCTATTTCCCCATCTCTACATATATATCGACAGTGTAATTTAGCGATTGTAACCTCCAGGGAAATAAACCTATAAAACTCACAGCAAACAATAAATGTAGGTCATACAAAATATCCGGAACACAGAGATCTTTAAAGACAGAATGCAGGTTGGTGGTTGCCCGGGGCCGGGGGTTGGAGGAACAGGGAGAAGCTGTTTATTGGAACAAGATTTTACTTTGAGGCCATGGACATGTTTTGGGACTTCTTTGGGTGGTTGATTGTTTAATGCTGCAAAGGTACTACATGCCACTGAATTGTTTGCTTTCATGGTTAATTTTATGTTCTATGAATTGTATTTCAATAAATTTGTTTTTAAAATGTGGACAAGACAGGAAGGGGAAGAAAGAGGAAGACCTCTTCTTCTTTTTTTCTTTTCAGCGTAACAGTATTCATTGTTTTTGCACCACACCCAGTGCTCCATGCAATACTTGCCCTCCCTATTACCCACCACCTGGTTCCCCAACCTCCCACCCCCGCCCCTTCAAAACCCTCAGGTTGTTTTTCAGAGTCCATAGTCTCTCATGGTTCATCTCCCCTTCCAATTTCCCTCAACTCCCTTCTCCTCTCCATCTCCCCATGTCCTCCATGTTATTTGTTACACTCCACAAATAAGTGAAACCGTATGATAGTTGATGCTCTGCTTGACTTATTTCACTCAGCATAATCTCCTCCAGTCCCATCCATGTTGATACAAATGTTGGGTATTCATCCTTTCTGATGGAGGCATAATACTCCATCGTGTATATGGACCACATCTTCCTTATCCATTCGTCCATTGAAGGGCATCTTGGTTCTTTCCACAGTGTGGCCACTGTGACCATTGCTGCTATAAACATTGGGGTACAGATGGCCCTTCTTTTCACTACATCTGTATCTTTGGGGTAAATACCCAGCAGTGCAATTGCAGGGTCATAGGGAAGCTCTATTTTTAATTTCTTGAGGAATCTCCACACTGTTCTCCAAAGTGGCTGCACCAACTTGCATTCCCCCCAACAGTGGAAGAGGGTTCCCCTTTCTCCACAACCTCTCCAACACACGTTGTTTTTTGTCTTGCTAATTTTGGCCATTCTAACTGGTGTAAGGTGATATCTCAATGTGGTTTTAATTTGAATCTCCCTGATAGCTAGTGATGATGAGCATTTTTTCATGTGTCTGATAGCCATTTGTATGTCTTCATTGGAGAAGTGTCTGTTCATATCTTCTGCCCATTTTTTGATATGATTATCTGTTTTGTGTGTGTTGAGTTTGAGGAGTTCTTTATGGATCCTGGATATCAACCTTTTGTCTGTACTGTCATTTGCAAATATCTTCTCCCATTCCGTGGGTTGCCTTTTTGTTTTGTTGACTGTTTCCTTTGCTGTGCAGAAGCTTTTGATCTTGATGAAGTCCCAAAAGTTCATTTTCGTTTTTGTTTCCTTTGCCTTTGGAGACATATCTTGAAAGAAGTTGCTGTGGCTGATATCAAAGAGGTTACTGCCTATGTTCTCTTCTAGGATTCTGATGGATTCCTGTCTCACGTTGAGGTATTTTATCCATTTCGAGTTTATCTTTGTGTACGGTGTAAGAGAATGGTCAAGTTTCATTCTTCTACATATAGCTGTCCAGTTTTTCTAGCACCATTTATTGAAGAGACTGTCTTTTTTCTATTGTATATTTTTTCCTTTTTTGTCGAAGATTATTTGACCATAGAGTTGAGGGTCCATATCTGGGCTCTCTACTCTGTTCCACTGGTCTATGTGTCTGTTTTTATGGCAGTACCATGCTGTTTTAGTGATCACAGCTTAGTAGTAAAGCTTGAAATCAGGTAACATGATGCTACCAGTTTTATTTTTGTTTTTCAACATTTCCTTAGCAATTAGGGGTCTCTTCTGATTCCATACAAATTTTAGGATTATTTGCTCCAGCTCTTTGAAAAATACTGGTGGAATTTTGATTGGAATGGCATTAAAGTATAGATTTCTCTGGGCAGTATAGACATTTTAATAATGTTTATTCTTCCGATTGAAGAGCATGAAATAGTCTCCCATCTTTTTGTGTCTTCTTTAATTTCTTTCATGAGTGTTCTGTAGTTCCTCAAATAGAGATCCTTTACCTCTTTTGTTAGGTATATTCCCAGGTATCTTATGGTTCTTGGTGCTATAGTAAATGGAATCAATTCTCTAATTTCCCTTTCTGTGTTTTCATTGTAAGTGTATAAGAAAGTCACTGATTTCTGTACATTGACTTTGCATCCTGCCACATTACTGAATTGCTGTATGAGTTCTAGTAGTTTAGGGGTAGAATCTTTGGGTCTTTCCATATAAAGAATCATGTCATCTGTGAATAGAGAGAGTTTGACTTCTTCATTGCCAATTTGGATACCTTTTATTTCTCTTTGTTGTCTGATTGCCGTTGCTAGGACTTCTAATACTATATTGAACAAGAGTGGTGAGAGTGGGCATCCTTGTGTTCCTGATCTCAACAGGAAGGCTGCAAACATTTTCCCATTGAGGATGATATTTGCTGTGGGTCTTTCATAGATAGATTTTATGAGGTTCAGGAATGTTCCCTCTATCCCTATACTTTGAAGTGTTTTAATCAGGAATGGATGCTGGATTTTGTCAAATGCTTTTTCTGCATCAATTGAGAGGACCATGTGGTTCTTCTCTCTTCTCTTATTGATTTGTTCTATCACATTGATTGATTTGCGAATGTTGAACCATCCTTGTGACTCAGATGAATCCCACCTGGTCATGGTGGATAATCTTTTTAATGTGCTGCTGGATCCTGTTTGCTAGGATCTTGTTGAGAATCTTAGCATCCATATTCATCAGTGATATTGGTCTGAAATTCTCCTTTTTGGTAGGGTCTTTGCCTGGTTTGGGGATCAGGGTAATGCTGGCTTCATAAAAAGAGTCTGGAAGTTTTCCTTCTGCTTCAATTTTTTGGAACTGCTTCAGGAGACTTGGTGTTATTTCTTCTTTGAAAGTTTGGTAGAATTCCCCAGGGAATCCGTCAGGTCCTGGGCTCTTGTTTTTTGGGAGGTTTTTGATCACTGCTTCAATCTCGTTACTAGATATCAGTCTATTCAGGTTGTCAATTTCTTCCTGGTTCAATTTTGGGAGTTTATAGTTTTCCAGGAATGCATCCATTTCATCTAGGTTGCTTAGCTTATTGGCATATAACTGTTGGTAATAATTTCTGATGACTGTTTCTATTTCCTTGGTGTTAGTTGTGATTTCTCCCTTTTCATTCGTAATTTTAATAATTTGGGCTTTCTCTCTTTTCTTTTGGATTAGTGTGGCCAATGGTTTATCGATCTTATTGATTCTTTCAAAAAACCAGCTTCTAGTTTCATTGATATGTTCTACTGTATCTCTGGTTTCTACCTCATTGATCTCTGCTCTAATCTTGATTATTTCCCTTCTTGTGTGTGGAGTTGGTTTGACTTGTTGTTGATTCTCCAGTTCTTTAAGGTGTAGAGACAGCTGGTGTATTCTGGATTTTTCAATTTTTTTGAGGGAGGCTTGGATGGCTATGTATTTCTCCCTTAGAACTGCCTTTCTGTATCCCATAGGTTTTGGACCGAAGTGTCTTCATTCTCATTGGTTTCCATGAATTGTTTAAGCTCTTCTTTGATCTCCTGGTTGATCCAAGCATTCTTAAGCAAGGTGGTCTTTAGCTTCCAGGTGTTTGAGTTCCTTCTGAACTTTTCCTTGTGATTGAGCTCCAGTTTCAAAGCATTGTGATCTGAGAATATGCAGGGAATAATGTCAGTCTTTTGGTATCGGTTGAGTCCTGTTTTGTGACCGAATATGTGGTCTGTTCTAGAGAAGGTTCCGTGTGCACTTGAGAAGAATGAGTATTTTGTTGTTTTAGGGTGGAATGTTCTGTATATATCTATGAGGTCCATCTGGTCCAATGTTTCATTCAATGCTCTTATTTCTTTATGATTTTCTGCTTCGATGATCTGTCTATTACTGAGAGAGGCATGTTAAGATCTCCTACTCTTAATGTATTCATATCAATATGACTCTTTATCTTGATCAACAGTTTTCTTATGTAATTGGCTGCTCTCATATTGGGGGCATAGATATTTACAATTGTTAGATCATCTTGGTGGATAGACCCTTTAAGAATTATGTAGTTTCCTTCTGTATCTCTGACTACAGTCTTTAGTTTAAAATCTAATTTATCTGATATGAGAATCACTACCCTGGACTTCTTTTGAGGCCCATTGGCATGAAAGATGCTTCTCCATCCCTTCACTTTCAGTCTGGGTGTATCTTTAGGTTCAAAATGGGTCTCTTGTAGACAACATATGGATGGGTCCTGTGGTTTTATCCAATCTGCAACCCTGTGTCATTTTATGGACGCATTTAGGCCATTCACATTGAGAGTGATTTTTGATAGATACGTTTTTATTGGCATCGTGTTACCTTTGAAGTCTTTCTGTCTATAGATTGTCTCTATATTTCTGTTCAATGATATTCTTAGGATTTTTTTCTCTTTTATAGAACCCCCCTTAATATTTCCTGTAGTGTCGGCTTGGTGGTTGCATGGTCTTTTAAGCCTTGCTGGTCTTGGAAACTCTTTATCTCTCCATCCATTTGGAATGTCAGTTTTGCTGGATAAAGTATTCTTGGCTGCGTGTTCTTCTCATTTAGTGCCCTGAATATATTTTGCCAGCCCTTCCTGGCTTGCCAGGTCTCTGTGGATAGGTTTGATGTTATTCTAATGGGCTTTCCTCTCTATGTAAGGAGATTCTTTGTCCTAGCTGCTTTCAAGAGGGTCTGCCTACAATTGTAATTTTTCATTCTAACTATCAGGTGTTGCGAGGACTTTAGAGAATCAAAAATCTTGGGGGGAAACCTTTCTGCCTCTAGTACATGAACGCTGTTTCCATTCATGAGGTTGGGAAATTTTTCATAGAAAACTTGTTCCACTATATCTTCTAGACTTCTTTCTTTTTCCTCCCCTTCAGGGATTCTGATAATTCTGATGTTGGAACGTTTCATGGCATCATTTATTTCCCCGATTCTGTTTTTGTGGCTTCTGAGCTGTTTATTCCAGGCTTCCTCCTGATCCTTTCTCTCTATCTGTTTGTCCTCCAGATCACTAATTCTATCTTCTGTCTCAGTTACCCTAGCTTTTAGAGAATTTAGATTAGATTGGAACTCATTGAGAGCATTGTGAACATCATCCCTGGTGGCTTTCAGTTCTGCCCTAATCAATTCCGTTTGGTCATCCATGGCTTTCTCCAACCTAGCTATTGCCTGGATAATTGTTAGCCTGAATTCCTTTTCCGACATATTGTCTATGTCGATAGCCATTAGCTCTGTTGCAGAAGGTCCATCCTCTGTATTTTTCTTCTGTTGGGCATTGCTCCTCCTAGTCATTTTGGTGAGAGATGACTGAACGGATGTAGCTGGATGTATCAACTGTGGTGCAGTCAAGGTGCACCCTGGAACGCTTCTGTGCAATCAGGATTCCCCACCCAAATGAGAGAAAACAGAAAAGAAAAAAAGAGAGAGAGAGAGAGACGGGAAAAAAAGGGAAGATAAAAGAGAAGGCTCAGCCCAAATGGGCCCCAAGGTAAGATTTATGAAGTATACAAACAAAAACAGACAAACAAAAAGACTGATAAAAGTATATGACAAGAGAATATATATACTTGTCATATACTTTTATACTTTGAGTATATGAGTATACTCATATACTTTATATATATATACGCAAAAAAAAGGAAGAACCTCGTTAAAAAGGACCACAAGTATAAGATTTATATACTATCAGGACAAACACAAATACACAGAAACACTGGCGGAAGGAAAAGATGAGAGAGTGGTTATAAATTCTCAGTGTGGTCGAGGAAGGTTATTTTGATTCTTCCTGGATGTATCTTGATGTCTTTGTTAAAGGACTCAACTTTCCTAAGATAAAGGTGGATTAAAAATTGGTTTACCTATAGTGGTAGCATTGATTGGGGAAAGGGGATTACCTTGAAGTTTAACTCTATATGTATATTAGAAAATAAAAATTAAAAAAAATAAACTAGACTAAACTAAACTAAAATTTAAAAAAATTTTAAAAATAGAAAAGCAAAAGGAAAACATGGCTGTACATATCAAAAAGTTCAGGTTAGAAGGTTATTAAGGAATTTGATGTACTGGACATCTCACTGTGATGGTAAATAGGTTAAAAAATTATCTATATGTATAAAAAAAAATGAACCAGAATAGTGGTAACGAGTTAAAAATAAAAGTTGTATTTATGAAGTAGTGGTGGTTGTTCTCTTGTCGTCTTTTTCTTTTCCTTCCTTCCTGGTTGGTTTTCTGGGGGAGGGGCCTGCCACGTGGGTTTTCAGTCAATGATGTTCCCTGAGTTAAGTCCTCCCGCCCCCCTCAAGGGGATGGGCTCTGAGAAAACCGTTTTTTTCAGGCTTTTGTTCTCTGGAGGTTTTTATGTTCGTTCATCTGTTTTCTCTTGCCTTGACAGCTTTTGATGGTTTTTGGAGGTTTAGAGGAGAGCAAACTGCACCCCGACCTCCCTCTCAGAGAGAAGCCTCAGAATGCTCTGCAGCGCTGCTGGCAGAGTAGGTTCCGAGTCACGGTCCCTGGGGATGCAGGAGCTCCTCCTTGTACCAAAACCGCGGTAGTGGCGGCTGTCTGGGCGGCTCCAGACCGCCAGAGAGTTTCCAAGCGGCAATCGCACACTGAGATTTTCCCGCTGGCCCAGGCTGGGAGTGCCTGGTTTTTCTGGGTCCCAGAGCTCCCGGCTAGAGCCTGTGAGCACCTCTCCCAGGGGAGGGTGTGGGGTGCACGTGTCTCTGAAACGCTGTCTGGCGAGGCTCCCAGCCCCTCACGGGAGCCGGACCCCACGCGTTCTCGGGCGCACTGGCGGCTCAGGCGCGCCTGCGGCTCAGGGACGGAGACCTGGTTTCTCCGCCGCACTCTCTCTGGCTCAGCGCCAGGGGAGGCTGTCCTGGGTCCGGGGACTTAAGCCCCTGTCCCTAACCGCCCCGATTCCCACAATTTCCCCCCACGATCCTTTGCTCTTTTTTTCTGAGTGCTTTCAACCAGACTCCAAGCTAATGCTGGTCCCCAGACGCAGGCACTCTCGTATTGGGGTATTACTTTCCAATGGGTCGCCTATGGTGGCTCCATCTGTCCTATGTTCCCACTCTGCTTTACCTGCTCACTGGCGTCTTCTGCTTCTGTAGGGATCCAGACATATATAATTCTGATCTCAGGCTGATTTCATGGGTGATCGGAGTTCTTTGGTAGGTAATCAGCTCACTTTAGGGGACAGGTTGAAACGGCGCCTCCTCCTACTTCCCCGCCATCTTGACTCCCCCCAGGAAGAGCTCTTCTAACCACACAGTCAGGTGTTGGGCACAGAAAAGACATTAGTGCAGGTCCCTGATCTCTCTGTATTCACATACCCATAGATTCTGATTTGCTCTTTAAGTCAGGCAACACTACAGCACATTTCTTAGGGGCTGGCTCCTTTCAATTGTTCTGTGCTTCCCTGAGAAAGAGAGGTGGCTTTCCCCTTTCTGCCTGCCCCCTTTCCCACTGCATGCTTCCCCCACCAAAACTGTTGCTTTGCAGAGCTCTCTACTGGATTGTCCCCGAGCTGTTGGGGCTCCCAGAGGCGCCGTGGTCGGGCACCCCAAAGGGAGATGTTTACAGCTTTGCCTTCCTGATGACGGAGCTGATCCACTCCCCAGGACCATGGGCCTTTTGATGGCCTCAACGAGGTACCAGATGGTAAAGCTCAAAGAGTCTCTTTGTCAAGGTTTGGTCATGTGGGCTAGCTTTCAAATGCTTGGTTTTTTTTTTGTTGTTGTTGTTGTTTTTTTTTTTTTGGTAAACTAATATTTTTCAAATGCTTGTTTTTTAATTCAATGTTTATTAATTTAGGATTTAGCTCATTGTTTTTCCTTTTTAAAGTTTATGTTCATTTCTAAATTAAAAATCTAGTTACAGTTTGCCTATAAAAACAATCCAGGAACTTGGGATTACACACTTTATTCTATGATAGCAGTCAGGGCGATCCTGTTGGAAAGTGACTTCAGTCACATCACTTCTGTTCACAGTGTCCTCCCCTGGCTTCCCATTTAGGGAATGAAAACTAAGCCCTAACAGTGGTCTGCAAGACCACTAAAGCCCTCTTACCCGGCCTCTGGGGCCTTCTTTATTAGTGTTCTGTGGCTGCCATAATAAGCTAACCACAAACCTGCTAGAATTCAGTGACAGAAGTTTATTTACTTACAGTTCTAGAAGACAGAGTCCAAAATTAAGGTTTGGCAGGGCCGTGTTCTCCCTAGAAGCTTTAGGGAAGCTAAGCTATTCTGTGCCTTGTTTAGCATTTGGTGGCTACTCGGGACTTCATGGGCTTGTAGCCAAATCACTCCAATCTCTGCCTTCACCTTAACATGGCTTCCTCCTCCATAGACCTCTCTTCCATCTGTATCTTCTAAGGACACTTGTCATTGGATTAGAGCTCACCTGGAAATCTGAAATGATCCCCTCAACCCAAGATGCTTAAGTTTATCTGCAAAGAACTTTTCTTTAAATAAGGTCACATTCATAGGTTCTGGGGACTAACACATGGGCATATCTTGTTGAGCACCACCATTCAGCTCGGTATACCTCCCTAATTCCATCCTTTATCGTTTGCTCCTTTCAGTCATGCTGGTCACCTCTGTGTGCCTCCCTCATGCCAGACACATTCCTACCTCAGGGACTTTGCACACACTGTTCCTTCCGCTTGGACATCTCTCATCTCATATTTGTATATACCAATTGGCTTTATTCTTTCTTAAGGACTACACAATTTTTCATTGTGAGGCTATGACATGTATTATTGATGGATACACCTGGTTGTTTTCCATTTCTTGTTATTATAGTTGCTGCAGTGAGCATCCTTGTATCTTTGTGGACATAAAATTGAAGAGATAAATGTATTTTAAGCATATTTAATTTTCTGTTGATAAATGTTGCCTAATTGTCTTTATAGGATTTATTCAAGCTCATTTTTTACTGAGTTGTCTCTTAACACACATCCCTTCATGGAATTAAGGGCTGAAGTGGTGGGAGATAAAGCAAAATTTGATCCAGATTTATTAAAAAAAAAAAAAAAAGCATAGGGGGTGTAACCCCCAGCGCTCTTATTTTCCACTTTGGCCATACACTAGAATTGCCCGAGGAACTTTAAAAACTGCTACTACCTGGGTCTTAGCCATGGAAACTCTGATGTTGTATGCCATGATCTGGGCTTCAGCGTTTGTGGGTGATTCCAACATGCAGCCCACACTGAAAGCCGCTATCTCAGAGTGAGCCCAGGGAGGTGCGTGTGTATCAGTTTCTAAAGTTTCTCCCTTGATTTTTTAATTTTTTAAAATCCCTTTGCCTACAATTTCTAGCCCTTTCCCAGGGGCCAGCCTCAAGTCTCATCTTTAGATCATCATGCATTCCCCGGAGACTTTTTTCAAGTCAGGAGCCTTTCTGAATGTAAGTAGTTGCTTTAAAAGCAGATTCCTGGGGCACCTGGGTAGCTCAGTCAGTTAAGCATCTGCCTTCAGCTCAGGTCATGATCCCAGATCCTGGAATCGAGGCCCACATGGGGCTCTCTGCTCAGTGGGAAGTCTGCCTATCCCTTTCTCTCTGCCGCTCCCTGCCAGCTCAGGCTCTCTCTTGCTTGAAATCTCTCTCAAATAGATAAATAAATAAATAAATAAATAAATAAAGTCTTTAAAAAATAAAGGTGGATTCCAGTTTCTAATCTATGGTCAGGTGAAATAGAGGGGAGACTCATTCAAAGAGGTTCATCCCAAATCCAAGTGCAACTGACCTTGGAACCGAGCAGCTACATAGGTCTTCCCAGATGGGGCCAGAGAAGGCGCCCATCTATACTCGCCAGGCTCAGCTGCCATGGGATTGCACCAACTGCAGTGGAGGTGGGGGGCGGGGAACAGTGGATGTGGGGAGACTGTATACAGTTGGTATGTTTGCCCTTCACTGTAGTCCTGTGCCCGCAGGGTTAAATGAGGGCTGGCCATATGGGACAATGTATACACAGAACTGCAACCAGGAAAAGTACAAGGTGCACCTAATTTATGGACAAACACACTTCTTCCATTAACTTCTCGTACTTCCCTGCAAACAGTCCTGGTGCTGGGAACTGGATAGATATCGATTCTCTGCGCACACTAGACCAGTGTTTTTCAAAATTTAGTGGGCGTCAGGATTACCTGGAGGGCTTGTTAAAACACAGACTCGCTGGGTCCCACTCTCAGGGTCTCTGACTCAGTGGGTCCGGGGTGAGGGCCAAGAATTTACATTTTTATCATGTTCCCAGAGGATGTTGAAGACCCACAGTCTGAGAAGCCCTGGCCTAGTGCGACGCTGGACCAGCAGCAACAGCATCCCCCCGGGTACTTGTTAGAAATGCAGATTTTTCAGGTCCAACCCCAGGCTTTCGGAATTGGAAATTGAGGGGTAGGCCCAGAAACTGTGTTTTACCAAGATCCCCATCCCCCTTCCCAATACACACGGAAGAAGAACAGAATGGCTGCACATGACCAGCTTCGGAACATGTGTACTCCGAGCGGCAGACCCACAATTTGAATTTGAACCTGTGGCTCAAAGTTTTATGTCATTTTATTGATTCTTTCATGGCAGTTCTTAGAGCTGAATACAGGAAAGTGGAAGATGCAGCAATGATGTTTCTCCAATCACCTCCTTGAAACCGTTGTGGTCCCATGTCTCAAATGATACTTCGTTTGGGATATAAAACACAATTACCCATAGAACATCCTTTTTTAAAATGTATTTTCTTTCAGATTATTTTTGTGCATTAAAATATGCACTTAAACACAAGTATGTACATTGACGAAAACAAGATAGTATTTTACAGTTTTAGACTTTGTATTATTATTCTGAAGTAAAGGCCACACTTTGTTCAGATTTCCTTGAGCTTTTTTGCTTTTGTTTGTTTGTTTGTTTAAGAGGAGAAGGAAGGGCAGAGGGAGAAGGAGAGAGAGAATCTTAAGCAGGCTCTACATCCAGTACAGAGCCCGACACGGGGCTCGATCTCACAACCCTGCGATCATGACCTGAGCCAAAATCAAGAGCCGGATGCTTAACCAACTGAGAACCCGTGTGGTTCTCCCCAATGTCCTTAGTCTTTAACCCGGTGTCTTTCCTACCCCAGCGTCCCATCCAGGACACCGCAGTACATTTGGCCATCATGTCTACTCCGTGCTCCTCAGGACTATTTCTCGGAGACTGTCCTTAATTTTCATGACATTGTGCTTTTGAGGAGCACTGGCTGGGTATTCTGTAGGATGTTTCCCACTGAGGTTTGTCTGATTATTTTTTTTCTTATGACTAGACTGGGCTTCTGCTTCTTGGGAGGCAGCCCATAGAGGTCAATTGTCATGTTCGTCCCATCAGGTCAAGGATACACAAACCCTGGTTCTTTTTTTTGAAGAATGATATTGGAAACCAAGACCTAGATGCTGGGTGTGCTCATGGCTGCTGGGGTGCTGTTGCTTCTAGGCCCTCCCCGTGGCATGTGTGTATGCTACCCTCCGTGTACACACCTTTCCATATCCGTATCTACCGAGCTGTGTCTATATAAGCTAAACACGTTCATACTGACATTTCCAACATCATTCCCGCATGGTTCATTTATTCTAGTCTCCCTACCACTTATCCAAACCTCCCTTTCCAACCGCGAGACCCTGCTCCCACCATCTGCCATCCATTTATTTACTTATCCAATCCCAGAGTACGTGTGTGGTGCTTTCAGGGTCCTTATTCTGTCCCCTCCTGAGATGCAATCCTGCCGACTAGAATACAGGAATTGTGAATGGGTCCTTGTGTTTAGACTTCAGGGTCTCAAGCCATTCTTTCATCATGGTCTGCATCTCCCCTGGGATTGTCCAATAGCCCAACAGATGTTGTTAAGAATTTGTGTCCTTTGAGGTTTACTCTCTATGCTGCAAAGTTCAATGGGTTTTGGCAAATACACAGTAACATGTACCCACTTCTACAGTATTACAGAGCATAGTCTCATTACCTGAAACAAACCCTGTGCCTCACCTGTTCAATGCCTTCTCCTCCCCAAACTAGCGACAACATTTCATCTGTTTTCTGTCTCTATAGTTTTGCCTCTTCTGTGATGTCATATAAACTGAACCATACACTGTGTAGCCTTTTCAGACTACGTTTTTGTACTTAGTAATATGCACTTAAGATTCGTTCATGTTGGGCACCTGGGTGGCTCAGTTGGTGAAATATCTGCCTTTGAATCATGTCTTGATCCAAGGGTCCTGAGATCAAGTCCCCCATCGGGCTCCCTGCTCAGTGGGGAGTCTGCTTCTCCCTCTGCTCTCCCCACCACTCATGATATCTCTCTCATATAAAAAATAAATAAAATAAATAAAAAGATTCATTCATATTGTTACACCCATTGTATTTTTATACCAAAACATGTATACATTGTTCTCAATTTATTATTTCCTTTCCAAAACTTGGATAAGCAGAGTGGTTAATAAATGTCAGTAGAAGTCAAGGCCAAAGTGAAAGAAAGTTTACAAAATTGGGCATGGAGGCAGTATGTGGTAACATCTATAATTTGCTAAAATAACTCTTATATGACGTTGTATATGGAATACAAATTGCATAACGTGCACCCAAATTCTTATACACTCCTGAAGTCGCATAGACATATACATGCTTTACTTCAAGAAAAGTTCTATTAGAAAAAAAAAAACTTAATCTAGAAACAAATTCATTAAAAGATGCTTATATGTTTTACAGTAGGGTTCTGCATTTTCCAGGAGGTTCCGAAGTAGTTCTCATAAAATATTCAGATTTCTCTGACATTCCAATCTACTCAATTTATTTAAAAACTCAATTTGCAAATTGAAGAGCACATATGTGTAAAGTGTCCTTAATGGCACAAAGTTTTCAGTCATTTGGCCATCTCCACCCCACGTGAATTTCAGAAATCATCAGGTGAATCAAAGATCCCACGTCAGTTCCACTTCGACCTCCCCTGTTGGAGGAGAAGGGGAATGAGAAGATTGTGGTCATGGTGAGGGAGTATTGGGATGATCTCCAGAGAAAAGGCCCACTTTCCCTTCTGTTAAGAAAATTTTACGAGAAGCCAGTTCCAAAGGGTGGGTGAGATACAGCACATTTTCTCCTGATCATTTAACCATTAGAATTTTAAAACTCTATGGCTGTGACGGCTCCTGTGTGGCTCACTCCATTCATTCATCCATTCCTCCACTCATTCATTCATTCACCCGCTCCACTCCTTCATTCATTCATCATCTACCCACTAGATGACTGCCACATGCAAAACACTGTGTTACATGCTGGTTAAAGTAGAGTGAAAGATTCTCCCCTTGTTTCACAAGTGATACAAAAATGTATCAGACATCCACATTTCCATTGTCCTCCTTTGTCCATTCCAGATACTACTAGTCAATCAAGGTTCTCTTTCCCGGGGAGTCCTGACATGGCCCCAGAATGTTTTCCGAATCAACATTCCAAGGGTCTTGACTCATCCGTTGGGGTAGGAGGATGGGATAAAAAAACTATCCACCGACCTTAGAGTAAGGGATTAAATTATTCACGCCTCCCAAGCAACTTCCTCAATAGTAGCTTGCTTCACGTTAGGATGATAGTGTCTTCTTTTGGCGCATTGCGCCCATGCAGGCGCGGCCACGTTAGAAGCAGCTGGAGTTGATAGAAGGGCCCTGGGCTGCAAGTCTGGCATCTGCTCCTAACTTGGCCATTCTGCTGTGCATTCTTTTTTTTTTTTTTTTTAAAGATTTTCTTTCTTTATTTGACAGACAGAGATCACAAGTAGGGAGAGAGGCAGGCATAGAGAGAGAGGAGGAAGCAGGCTCCCGCCAAGCAGAGAGCCCAATGCGGAGCTCGATCCCAGGACCCTAGGATCATGACCTGAGCGAAAGACAGAGGCTTTAACCCACTGAGCCACCCAGGCGCCCCTCTGCTGTGCATTCTTAACACAACAGCCCAGAATTCTGCATTTTCCACATCAAAATTGTTCTAAATGATACATCTCAGGTCAATCATGACTTTTACTCAGAAAATCTGTTCTCTTATGTTAAGTCTTCTCATCTGAAAAATGGGGAATTTAAACCATTTTTCTGAAGACACTTCTAAACCGAGAGCCTATGGGATCTAGAAGTGCTCCTTACATCTTTTACCTGAAAAGAAAACAGTTGGCGTTATTCAGAAAAAAAAAACAAAACCAAAAACCACCACCACAACAACAACCCAAACACCTGTCCTGAAGTCTACATTTTTGACTACATGACAGCGACCTGGAGCATGTTGGGAAGTGGGGGAGGGCTAGCTGAGGGCCAGATGCAGCTTTAAACACCGCATGCCCCATATCCCCTGGACCCTCAGAACAGTCCTGGGAAGTGTGTGTCATTATCCTCATTTTCCAGATGAAGAAACCGAGGCTCAGGAAGATGAAGGGGGCAGGTTGAGGTCATAGAGCTGGCAGAAGGCAGCCTCTGTCCTGCCGTGTGGCCTCATTGCCATGGTCATTTCACTGCTGTCCATGGGCAGCCCTGAAGTAGGGAACCTGAAGGGCAAGACACGTTTTCTTTTCTCGGGATGTACAGCTGGAAGTTGTGCTCCATTCTGGCCCTGAAGTTCTTAGGAAAAGATGTTCATGTGGGGGTTTTAAAGCCACATGAACATCCTAGACATTGTGGTGAGCAAGCTGGAGGTGTGTGCCCATCACCTGGAGGCTGTGGTGGAAGAGAGGACCAACTAGCTGATGGCAGAGAAGAGGAAGGTGGATAGGCTTCTGTCCACAAGGCTGCCTAGGTATCCCAGAGCACGGGGTGGGCACGGAGCTTTGCAAAGGACCCAGGAAAAAAATAGCATCACTAAGAGACTCCACATAGAGAGAATATTTTTTTTGCTCCTTTATGTGTGAAGCATTTTGCAGGCAATTTGGTACACCCAAATTGTAATGGTGAAGCATTTTGCAGGCAATTTGGCACACCCAAATTGTGAAAGGAGATAGGGACAAAGGCCTTACAAAGGACTAGAGAATGTCTTACGGAAAAGATGATGGCTGCAGCAACAGCAGAGTGACCACTAGATGGCGCTCTGGCCGCACGAGTCTGGTTAATTGCCGGCGTCCCAATATCTCGGATTGTACTCCAAAACCTTTCTTTGGGCAACGCAGTATGCGTCCAGGACTTCAGATTAAAAACTTGCTTCATTTTTGGTTGTAATCGCATCTGTACTCTAAACACTTGGCAGGAGCATCTGCTGTTAAAATTCCAGCACCCTTCCTGTGTGTCTTGACAAAGACGCAGGATCGGGATTTGAAGGTGTTAATGTGAGATGGGTGGACTAGGGCGAAAATACTGGTTTGTGGATTGGTGGCTACTTCCTTTTCCTCCCGCATCTGCAGACTGACTCTTTACCATCAAACTCTATAGCCAATAGGGGAAAATGAGATGCCCTCTGGGAGAAAATCCTTATGGTAAAGGCATTCCTGTAACCTGCTCTGCCCCCTTCCAATTTATACCCACCAAGGAAAGTGTCTCTTTGGAGAAAATGCAGGTGGAGAAATGGGAGTCAAAAGAATCCCTTTAGGTGATGGAATTTTTGTTCAGCAAAAACCTAACCACTGAAGCCAGAGGGTCTATAAGCATGACTCTGCCGGGGTCTGTGGGAGACGAGATGAGTAAGAGTCTGTTCAAAGCCGGTCCCTATTCTCTGGTTTCAGCTTCGCAGCTGGAAGAGAACAGCGCGCAGCTGGAAGGTCTGTGGAACCGGAACATTTTGAGTCCGTGACAGTCTTTTTCTCTGATATTGCTGGATTCACAGATCTGCGTTCTCTCCGCTCCCTTTGCAAGTTGTGATGCTCTTTAATGACCTGCACAATTTATTTGATGGCATCATTAAAACATATGATGTGTAAGAGGTGAGACACTTGGCTCCTGGGCTGTGAGGGGACACGCTCTCCTTGTCGCTGAGTCTGGGGCTGGAGTGACGGTGGACGCCGCCCTCGCTGTCAGCCAGGGGAAGGCTCTATTTCAGGCTGGCAGTCTATCTGGGCGCATGGCAGAAACTCAATATTTTATTCCTGTTTGTTTTCTTGGGAAAGGGCTTAATTAATCACAGACGTATGCGCTTGTCAAGAATCACCAGTTGCTCCTTGTTTCCTTCCATTATTTTATCTCGCAGTAAACACATTTCTAAAGAGGCATTGACTTTCTACTGACTAATTCTTCCAGCTCGCTCCCGAATCTGTTTCCTTCGTATTCAGAGAGACTCATGTTTACTGTCCTTTAAAGGTTGTCTTTGGACCCTATGCGAGTCTCACTTCTGTTCCTGTGATCCTAAGCAGTGCGGGTGAAGACGGGCCCCCAAGGGTAGGCTATCAGACTTGTGTCTAAAATGAGAAACAATGATCTGCCTCGTGCCACTCAGGGGATGTATGAATATGGTTACCCAGAGTTTAAAAAAAAAATGATTGTTCAGGGGAGGATAGCAAAAATGAATAATTTGGATTCATTCAAGTGGTAGCAATGATGGCCGCTTTGGGTGTTTTCTGAGTTTTCTGATGGGGCCAGATCCCGAGTGCAGGTGCCCAAGCTCACGCATGCCTGGGGCAACCACAGGTTTCCAGCTCTGACCATGGTTGCAGGGCTCTGCCTGTGGCCCTGGGGCCAGGGAGATTTGGGGGACAGTGTGGTCATGTCCACAAGGACATATCCTTAATGGTTATCCCCCACTGTTCCCCACAGATATGCCTCTGTTCAAGGGTGAAAGCAAAGATGGTGAGGATACTCTCAAAGGGTAGGTCACACGTACCCCCAAATGGAAGCTATTCTGCTCAGAAGGGCATCCTCTGGAATTTCCTCTTGGTGTTATTTTCTCGTTACGTTTTGCACGAGTTAATACTAAATCAGTGTCACTGTCTAAAGGGCGTATGTACCCATGGTGGGGACAGAAGCAATCAGCCTTGTGTATGGGTTGAGTTTGTGTAATTTTGGGGTGACCAGTAGACAGAGGTGCTTTTCCTGCCCGGCTAAAGCCTGAAATTCCACCTTTACTGCATTATCCTTGGATTCCGCTAAAATGCACATGTATCTGGAAAGGGCTGGACCTTTCAAGTTTACACTGGTCATTTATTCTCTATCGTGAATGAGGGATCTGAAAGGTGATTTTATTAGGATTTATCAGGGGAGAGAAGAGGACAAATCAGGCAGATAAATGCATTTGTACATAAGTAGAAGCATATGTCTTGTGTCTAATGCATACCTATGTGTAAATGTATCAAAGAGCCCTTGTATGGGGTGAAGCTCTTGTATGTACCTTCAGGTTCGGTAAGATGAAGTCCACTTGATGGATGCATGCGATTCTTCGAGATTTTCCCCATTTGTGCATTGCTGCCCGTTTAACTGGTTTTGAACTTGAATTGAGGAAATACGGTCCCCACCACTCTCAGAGTTCAGAGGAGAAAGCAGGGAATGGGTGCATGAGGGCTTGGGGAAGGAAGGCTTTGTGGAAGAAGCAGGACAAGGGCAGAAACTGCTGGAAATGCTGGGACACGGAAGGAGTGGAGTCAGGGGTGTGGCTCTTCAAAGTGGGGGCCTCAGAGCAAGGCCACTTTGTTGCTTTATTTTCAGGTGGAAATCACTGGAGATGCGTACACGGTGGCTAGCGGACTTCCCATTCGCGATGGAATCCATCACGTGCAGGAGATTGCCATGATGTCCTTGCACTTCCTCAGCGTCATTGTCTACTTTGCGATTGGGCATGTGCCTGAGGAGTCGCTCAGGCTCCAGACTGGCATCCACACAGAAGACAGCCCTGGGCCTTAGGACCCATGGATGGCAGCAGGTGGTTCTGGATTCAAGTCCTAGGTCTGAGGTTTTTAGGACCCTGAAGTTGAATGGTAACATCTTTAAGGGAAACAAAATGTTGAATTGTCTCTGTAAATGCGTTTCCAGCTAGCCAGATTACTTGGGGACAGAGAAGACACCCAGAGACTCCAAGGTGTTGAACCAAAAGTTAAGAGAAGACCAAGAAGCAGGACAGTTAAATGGGGCTGTTAGTTCCTGTGCCTCTTTGATCTGGTCTGTTCTGGGTCAAACTCATGGGCACGTGACCTGTGTGGAAGCAACCATCACTTGATTTAACGCTCTTCTTAGTTTCTTAAGTATTAATGTATTTTCTTAAAAATTATTAATATAATTATCACTATAATATTGTTACAATGTTAATAATTATTACTTTTCTTAACTTCTTAATAGGTTTGGAATGAGGAGTTCCTTATTTTCATTTTAGACCGGGCCTTATAAGTTATGTAGCTAGACCTGCTCCTACCTGTCCTCCGAGGTTTGACTAAAATAAAACCTGGCCCATAATCAGAATTAATCACTCCCACGTTTGTGCCACAATTGCTTTGCTCACATCTCTAGCGCATGAATAACACCATCAGTCATTTCTGTCTTAGCTTGGTTGTTCTAGCAAAATACCGTAGACTGGGCGGCTTAAACAACAGACATTTATTTTCTCACAGTTCCGGAGGCGGGGAAGTCTGAGATCACGGTTTCATTGTGGTCGGTTCCCATGAGAACCCTCTTCCTATCTCACCAAAGACTGGCTGCCTTCTTTTCATAGTAGCGAAGAAAGAGCGTTCTGGGGTCTCCTCTCGGTAGAAGGGCACTAATCCCACCATGAGGGCCCTACCCCCAGGACCTCATCTAAACCTAAGTATCTTTCAAAGGCCCTGCCTCCTAATACCGTCGTCTTGCGAGTTCGGGCTTCTGCAAGTGAATGAGTGGGGCTTACCATCGTTCAGCTTATCCTAATTGATTCTGTTGTTTCCCACCGAAGCCAAGGATTCTGTCCGTTGCCTCTTTGTAAATGCAAAGAAGTGCTGCCAATCTCTGCCTGAAGAGGGCGCTTAAATATTTGTTGAATTGCATTCATGGACTTGGTGTGTTGGCGCAGGCCAGCCCTTGGGAAATGCAGATGGACTGTGCCCTTCTGTTCTCCTTGCAGGTCCTGTGGGGCCGGTGTGGCGGGAATCACCATGCCCAGGTACCATCTGTTCCGAGACACTGTGAACATGGCCTCCAGAATGGAAAGTAGCAGACTGCGTGGGTTATCATTGACCGTACTTTGCAAACACAATTGTCACTGTCCCCTCGCCCTCCCGCGTTTCACCCGAGGGTGTTTTAGCAGAGCTATTTTCATTTTGTCTGCTGTTTTCCATTTGGAGGTTAAGATCATTCTCCACTTCAGACAACATTGATCACAAACTTTGTAGACAGGGTTTCGCCCAGTGCTTTCTGTATAAATACACACGACTACTTCTTTCCAGGATTTTCAATTCTAAACAGTCAGGTACACCTATAAGGTCATTAAAAGGAAAAGCAGGAATCAGCAACATTATTCTGTTCACGGCCAGAGAGTGAATATTTTAGGCTTCATGAACCATAGTCTCTGTTACTTAACTCCTGTTTTAGTGTGAAAGCAGCCATTTATAATATGTGAGTGATAAGTGTGGCCATGTTCCAATAAAACTTTATTTGTGAGCACAAGTGGTGGGCTGGATTTGGCTGATGGGTGGTAATTTGCCCATCCCCGATGCAGAGTATAGTTTTGGTGATGCAGAATTAATCTATGGGCAGGAACTCCAGGGGATATCATATTCTAGTGCTTTACAGTAATTTTATTGCATTATTTGTTGCTAGACAATATATGCTATTTATTGGCTGAGATGTTTATCAGCTAGAAAAAAAATTACATAGGGGATTTAAGTTTCAAAATGTTTAGGTTGACATCCTTTAGAATTTCTAAAATTTTCACAATATATAAAAACATACAAAAATATTTTTTTCTCTTGGGGCACCTGGGTGGCTCAGTGGGTTAAAGACTCTGCCTTCAGCTCAGGTCATGATCTCAGGGTCCTGGGATCGAGCCCCGCATCTGGCTCTCTGCTCAGCGGGGAGCCTGCTTCCTCCTCTCTCTCTGCCTGCCTCTCTGCCTGCTTGTGATCTCTGTCTGTCAAGTAAATAAATTAAAAAATCTTTAAAAAAATATTTTTTTTTCTCCTGATTACTTGTTTGAGTTAATTGGCCAAGTCTCAAACATGGATTGAAACTCTCTTTAAACTTGTGGATCAAGATTTTTAAGGGTAAGTCTTGAAAATGGAACTGCTGATGGAGGTTCCAAGCCTGATTCTGGATGCAGTGCTGGTTGTGACCCTCATTTCAGTGATGTGTCCCAGCTCTGGGACCGTCCCAAGAAGCCTGAGGAGCCCAGTGGACCTCCATCCATGGGGAGTACCAGCTTGCATATGGAGTTAGTTCTGTCTACTGTTTCTAAACTGAACATATTAAAGTTTGAGCAATATCGGTAGCGTTTGAAGAATATCTGGATGTTTGGGGGGGTCTCAGAGAGGTTGTCTGTGGTTAACTTGAATGAGAGATGCTGGTAGCTCAAGAGTTTGAGCAGTGGAGACTTCCCTCTCCACAGCAGCCCCTGTCCACTGGCCCCCAAGTCACAACCAAGTCAGTAACTAGGCAAGAACTGATTTGTGGCAGCTGTCTGCCTTGGGGGTACTTCTTTTCTCTTAGCTATAAATGGTCTCCTGGATTCTACTTAAACACCCCAGTCTAGTCTTTCACAAGGCAACAGCAAGCACAAGGCCTAGAAATTATAATGCCCATATTTCCTCAATGGAGTACCTTCTCCTGGGTCTAAAGTGCCAGGGAGAGGAGACAGAGGCCCATTGGCTTGGGGGCATGAGGACCTCATCTCAATCATCTAAATTTCTTTTATTTTCCCTCTGCCTTCTTCTCCATCTAGCCGGTCTGAAACATACCGTGATGCATTCTCATCTTTCTGATAGCCATTGGCTTTTGGTGGGGTGGGGGATGGATGTTCTCAAGAACATCTTAGAGATGGTCACGGAGGAAGTGGTGAGTGGTTACGATTGATGTTAGGTGTTTGGGTGGGTGTGGGGATTCATGGAAAGAAGTGAAAGAGAAGGGAATGGCATCAACTCCCCAGTGTGCTGAGCCTGGCCCTCGAGTACTATATCTCATCAACAGACTTCAGGTGAGAGAAAGATTTTTCTAGAAGTCATCAGTACCGACCTAGCTTTGAATTTTACTGGCTGTCTGAGTTGGGGGCCTGGTTTTTTTCACTAGTAAAATGGGAATGGTGATAATATTACCCTCAAACGGTAGATGTGGGGATTAAATGTGAACATGTGTATGAGGTGCTTCACTGGGTGCCCTACTGAGCAGAAGAGCTCATAGATTTTATTATTATTTTTGAAAGATTTCCTTTTAGTGAAATTCAGCTTTGATGGGCCCTCAGCCCCGAGGCCATCGCTAACTAGTCTTTGAAGCTTATCAGCAAAGTCCAGGGAAATCAACGTTTCATCTGTAATGAGGCCTTTCCTTCCCTGAGGCTTCTCCTGCCTACTTGCACCTTGGCTAAGAACAACATTTTCAGTCAACAAGCAAGGGCGACTTAGTTGTCTGTTCAGAGTGCACACTCCCTTCACGGGCAGCCTTCCCTCCACCTCCCACAAGGCAAAGGAGAACAAACAACTTTCTGGTTGAATCACTCTTCCAATCCCTAAATTTACTGAGGAAAAAGCTAAAGTCCTGGAAAGCTTCTGAGGTGTTTTCTTTAAAGATGCTTGTGGGGTCCCATGAAAGTCTGAGGACCCTTGGGTTAGACACGTTAAATACCCCCATTCAGGGGGTGTAGATCTGGGGTACTGAGTTAATCTACCAGTAGGGGGAGCTATCTAGCGGGCCTTCTCTTCCTGCCCCAGAGCTGTGGCGTTGGGATGAGTAAAACAGGGTGAACTCATTTCTGGCGGACCAGGGCTGGGCTGTTGCTCCCAGACCTGCCGGTGAACTTGCCCTAGCTGCCAGATATTTCCGGCCCATTAGCTTGTGAATTTGCAGTGAACCCAATTTCATTCTGGGAGAGAGAAAAGCTGGAGAACAAAACCTAGGGCTGCTGGGGCTGCCGGGGCCCCCCCTTCCCCGTCGTCTTTAACCAGGTCCTGCTCCCTAACCTTAAGTTATCAGAAGACATCTCAGGAATGTTTTCCGGGGGTAAAGCCTATGGAAGGTGTGAGCAGTCCGTGTGGTGCAGCAGGATCAGGCCATTCCTGATCAGGTAGACTAGTTGGGGCAGCCCGTTTCTGGAAGGAGGAGCTCAGAGGTCCTGAGCTCTGACTTCCTGTGAGCAATGCAGTTTCCAAAAGGAAACGTCCCACTCTCCATCTGTTGCTTAATTTCTTTCCTATCCAAAGCAGAGGAACAAAGATAGGCTTTGCTTTCAATCAAGTCTTGAATTTTAAGTGGAAGATTTCATTGATGTATGAAGTGCTTCATTTTTTCCAACCTCCAGCAGATGAAGAGGAACCCATCCATTCTGCTATGAACATCTCCCCCTTCACACAGAGAGTAGGGTGCCGCCATGTCTGTCAGCGGTTCCTGTAGCAGACTGACTGAACCACTAAACCACTGATGCACTTTGCACTATTTCTTTTGTTTTAATCCCTTGCAGCTCCTTACATCGGGATTATCTTCCCGATTATCTTCCTCATGGCGGTTCCTGCATATAGAAGAGCAGCTTGGACGATGTATGGTGTTTGAGACCCTTTCCTGGTGAATTTCCCAAGACTGAAGGAGAGAAAAACAATGAGATCAGGGACGTTTTCTTTCTTTTTTTTTTTTTTTTTACTTGACCTGTGACCCGCCTTTGTAGAGATATTTTTGAGCTCTGTAGAGGAAAACACTTTTGGTGAGTTGAGAGTCTTTAATATCAAAGCTTACGAAAGGTTTGGTGGAATTCTTGCCTTTCTTCAGGAAGAGGGCCACTAAATAGGGGCTGAGGGGTGTGTTTTACAGACAGCCCCGTCTCCGCGGAGCTACTGTGTGTTTCCATTGGCAGCAGTTTTGTTCTGCCCAGAGGTGGGCGACTGAACTCTAGGACCTTCACAGACTTCATTTTCTGTTGACATGATTCCATTGGTATTGTGGTAGTTCTCTGCTCCTCCCCATAGGCCTTTAACATCAGGCTTGACAGCGTTGGTCAGAAGAAGGCATTTACCTGAGAGGGACAGGGGAGCTTCTGCTGCTACCACAGCATGGAGACAATGGGACAACACTTATCTTCGTATACTTCAGAACTTCTTCCCTTGTTTAGGAGTAGAGTGTCTGGATTCCAAACACTTTGTTCTCCCATGGAAGGGAACAGAACAACCTCTGCACTGAGGTCTTTCAGAGAGATAGGCCATACCCTATCCATCCACCTAACCACACATCCATCCATCCACCCATCCATCCATCCATCCATCCATCCATCCACCCATCCATCCACCCATCCATCCATCCATCCATCCATCCACCCACCCATCCATCCATCCATCCACCCATCCATCCATCCATCCATCTACCCATCCATCCATATGACAGTTCATTAATTCAAAGAGCATTTACTGAGCACTTACATTGTGCCAGGTACCACACCGGGGGAGATGAGAATATGAAACGTTCCTTGATGTTTAGCTCTCAGTTTAGTTGAAGAGAAGTAGCATACCAGTAGTACTGCAGTATGTTAAGGGCTGATAGAGGTGTGCACAAAAGTGAGGAGGTAACAAAGCAGTCCAGTGTTGTTGCATCTACATGGCATTAGACAATGGTACGCTGATGTAGGGACAGGGTGGGATATAGTGATTGTCTATTATCATCCCATCTTTGTATCAGTATGGAGTGTGTGTGTTTGTTCCCTTTCAACTCTAGCTCACATGCTTATAGAAGTTAGATAATAAAGACTTGGTTACTTCTGCCTTCTTCATTGGACATAATAAACATTTGGCATCAATACACACACAAACACATAAAACATATCCACATGTGTGCATACACGTCCATTCACATGTGTACATCATACACGTATATGTATCTACATGCCTATACACACAGAGAAATCTCTGTATCTAAATACATATCTATTGATTGATAGATCAATAGGTAGAGACTTAGATGGGTATGTATACTCAGGATACATGCATGTCTGTATATATTCTTTTCTTTACGTTACTCAAGTTTTAAGAGAGGGAGTCTTTAAGGATCATAAGCGGGAATGCGATAAGATTAATTTCCTAAAATCTATGTCT
The DNA here is from genome assembly GCF_922984935.1 of Meles meles. NCBI lineage: Eukaryota > Metazoa > Chordata > Mammalia > Carnivora > Mustelidae > Meles > Meles meles. The sequence goes on along the minus strand of NC_060078.1, from coordinate 69,985,488 downwards.
GGTGTTTTTTCTATGTTAGCCAAGGATACCTAAGGGACTTATCTACTCTTTCCTCATTCTCCAAACATGTTTTATGTTTAAGACTCACGAGAATTTATAACAGAGATTATTTTGAGTGTTTTCTCTTAATTCCTTGATAGAGAAATTAGAAGACGTGAAGGGGCTTTACCTGACCTGAGGTTGAAACACATTTGATTGCTGGTGGCTGGTGTTAGGGTGTTAGAGATGGGGAGATCATATGGATGGCGTTGCCTCCTTGTGTCGGAAAGTGAATGCTGGAAGTTTTGGAAAGTAAATGTCGAGTAGAACGATGGAAGGTCTGTGGTATGTGTGTGAGTCGAAGAAGTTCTAGCTGTAGGAACACGTGGGAGGGTAGAGGAATTGGCTATTAATATGATAGAGTAGCACCATAAGCTGTAATCACAGGTTATCTATTTTAAGGTATTTTATTTATCCTAAAGCACCAATTGGAGATACAAGATCATTAAACAATATGATAAAATAAAGCAAAACTAATACAGCATTGTTTTACTCTGACAGCCAAAGATTCGATCATGGCTCTAAGTGGGCTATTTAAGAGTTTTTGACTAGAACCAATAACATGTCTTCTGTCCTTCCTTGTTATAAAAATTCTGAATTTATAAGAAGAAGAAATCCCAAACCGGCTGGATCTCCAGCTTTGAGAACAGTTTAGACGCCGCTGAGTCATTTGAATCTAGTCTGTTGCTGAACGAACGTGTACTCCATGTTTCCAGAAATTTGGGGACTAACTGGATTTCTGAGATCCTCAGCACAGTCCTAAAAGACCCACCCAACTACACAGCTCAAAGCTTCTCAGATACATTAGCCACAGAGAGACACACTAATGGGTTTTCAAAGTAAAAGCCCACTAATTAAGTCTGTGCAGGACTAAGAAAAAAAGTGAGAGCTCTGGCTTTTCCTGTCCCATTCTAGCTTCCAGTGTTGACAGTACATTCTCGGGACTTGCCCAGGGGTCTATGAGGTTTGGCTCAGCAGTTTTTATTTTGTTGGCCCTGTAAATCATTAACATCCATGCATTCTTGATCCCTGGGCTGGGGCTGGCCTCAGGGTGTGGTGCCCCGCGATGCCACTGGCCATTTTTGCAGCTGTGTTTCTGATTTTTTTGGTAGGTTCCATTCTATTGATCACAAGTCAAGGAGACAAAAACAGAGAGATACGTGCTTGACTGTTAAAGACTAAATGAGGTCAGACCATTCTGCACAGATGAAGATGTCTTAGATCAAATAGAAAAAAAATTGTGAGAGCATTGAGCATCACAAGTAGAGTAGGATTGGGCTGACAAATTTCAGAGGACCTGTCACAGATACCACTGCAGCGTCACGTGCCAACAGTGGTTTCATTTAGGCAATGCCACATCATGATGTCAAGTTTCTGTTAATGTGGGTTTTATCCTTCTTAGTCCTATTTAATCGTTTATTTTCTTCTGATTTTTGAAATTTCTGTCAGCTATAAAAACAAGTTAATATCTATATAATGTTTATACTTGTTTAAGAAACACTATACTAAAACCAAATTGGGTTAGCCCTGGTGACCTCTCAAGATTTCTTTTCCTTTCTAACACTCAGGTTTGAGTATTACATTCCAGTCTGATTTCTGCATTATCATTCGAAAGATCGGAACCCCTGCCTGGTGGCTCAGCCCTGGTTCTTAAATAAGCATCACAGGGCATCAATGACAAAGGCCCCCCTTGGCAAAGTTGGCTATTCCTGTTCATTCTGTACTTAGCACTGACTTTGCGGTTATGCCCTACATTCTCCTCAGTGCTCAGCTGCACTTGGTTGGGTGTGCTAGTCTTTCAAAATTAGAATCACTTTCAAAGGAGTCCCCTGCAGCCCTGCCTTGAGCTTGGGGGAAAGGAGACTCTTCCGCCAGCCGCAGGAGAGGAACTGCAGGATTTCAGAGCCACAGGAAGTCCCAGGAGGAAGTGGGGCACCAAAGGCAATCACTGAAATTCACAAAAATCACTGGAAGACGTAATTGGCAAAGCCCTATTCTTTGCTTCCCAACAGTATGCTCCTCTGTTGGTTCCTGCTGGCAGCACGATAAAGTTTGTCACGGACACAGGAGGTGATGTTGGGTGGAGGAGATGCTGCTGGCTGCCTGGCGATTTCCTACCACACGACGCAAATCCCCAGCATGACGATGAGGTGGTAGAGGACATCTGCGAATCAGACAGGAGAGCAGACAGAAACACTTGACGTGGAGCCAGGACAAGGCAGCAAAGGGTTAACTCGACAAAAGAGTCAACCAGAAGTATTAAGTGGGTGTTCATAAAACTCTGCACATTTTATATGAAATCCATTTATCTTTTGGGGTTTCTGCCCCTTGGTTTTGTCAGTTCCTTGCCCTCTTCCACGTCTGAACACGGGCAACACAGTGATGGCACGTTTTACCTTAGGGCTTTCGCTATGGGACTTCTTTAGAAATGAAGATCTGGGATTAGAGTCTTAAAAAGTTGGTTTACGTGATTTCCTGTGACTGTGAGAGCAAAGTCTACATCTGTGAGTTTATTAATCAATAGAACGTCTTACCCCATCTCCTCCCATAGTTTGTTCTCCTCATCACTCGGTAATGTCTTGGGTCTTAGCTGAAATGTTTCTTCTTCTGAGAGGCTTCCCTGGCCACTATATAAATCATTCCTCCACCCCTACTCCTGCACGTCACACTACAGGGAAGGGCAGAGGCCTTGACTATCTCCCTCTGCGGGAGTCCCAGTGCCTAGAAGAGTAATAATGTTACTGATATTTGCTGTATGCGGGGCGTTCTTTGGTGCCCTTGGTTGTAACATTTAATCCATACAGCAGCCGTGTATGATAGGAGCCATTATTCGCGCAGTTTCTTAGAGGAGACTGGGGAGTGGAAGGGTGAGTTCATTGCCCAAGGTCATTTAGTGAATGAGGGGCAGAGTCATAGCAAGGACTCAGATATTTGTTGAAAAAAATGTACTATTGAAAATTACATCTCTAAATGCAGGAACCCAAGCAAAGCTTGGTGATGTTTTTTGCTGAGAGGTAGGACCCAATTCTGCTTCGTCCAATCTATCTCCAGCCACAGTCTTCCTGCAGAGCTCAGGGGCTAGCTGGAGAGACATCAGTCTACCTCTACCCCCTTCTGTCCCACTCACGTGTGCTTTAAAGAGCAGCTTTCAATTCCTCAAGGTTTTGCTGGGGCCAAAGCTAAGCTTCTTTTAAAACACACATCTACGTTTTAAAGGCATTGCCCCATGACCCTTCCGGGAGGTGCCTCTTTTCCTTACCTGAGAAGCTATAGAGACGGGAGGATCCCCTGCCTGTAATGAGTAAAGAGAGAGAAAGCTGAAGGTTTAAGGAAAGATCAAAGAAGGAGTCTCAGGTCTGTGTTTCCAAAATACAGACCTGACCACGTGCTCTCCCGATTAAACCAATAGCCCCCCATTGCCTTTAAGACAAAGTTTATAGTGGGGTTCATCAAAGCTTCTTTGAAAGAAGAAGAAAACGATTTTCTCCTTGGCTTTCTAAGGCAGGGGTTCGTAAACTTTCTGGAAGGGGTCAGATGATAAATATTTCCGCTATGGGCCCTATGGTCCCTATTGGCACTACTTGACGCTGCCTCCATAGGGTGAAAGCACCTGGAGACAGCACCTTGTGTGAACACGCGTAGCTGTGTTCCAATAAAACTTTATAGAAAACTGAAATTTGATTTCATATCATTTTTATGATACACCATAAAATACAAACTATTATTCTTTTGATTTTTTTTTCAACCACATAAGAAGGTAAAAGTTGTTCTTAGCTAGTAAAAATTGTGTAGCTACTCAAGGCCCCAGCCTTCTTCCCACAGGCCCTGCTCACCCTTCATGTCACACCACTCTGGTTGCGCTGCAAGATTACTGACACGTGTCTTCCCTAGGCCCTGGATTAGGGTGAATCTCCTTGCCGTGAGCTCCCGTAGCACCCTACCTCCTTCACCCCCACTGATCATCCCCTCCCTTGCCCTTGGCATTTAGCCGCTCTCTCCTTGCTAGGTGATGAGTCCTTGAAGACAAGGGCCATGTGGTCCCCTTTAATTCTGAAGCCCAGGGTCCAGCCCAGCCCAGGGTCAGCACTGGATGGTCTATGGAGTTTTGTTGACTTGCACTGGACATTCCCAGTACATTTCATTGTCCCTTACTACAGTTGGCTGCCTGCTCTGCCGGGAAGCTCAGCACTTCCTAATTCCTTGGGGGCACTGGAATTTAGGCTGCAGACGGAGAGTTTCAGGTAGTTAACCAACCTCAACTTCTTGGTTTGGCCTGAGCCAAGGCTTCCCCCTCCCCCACCCCCTCCCCACCAGGTGGGAAACCTTGAGTCGCAGGTGAAGGTAGTGTCTACAAGCACAACTGGTTTGGCAATTCAGTTAAAATGCTCCGACCTGCTGTGCCTGTAAACGCAGCCCCACAGGAACTCAGGCTTTCGGAAAACAGAGAAGCTTACTACGGAGGGAGAGCTCCACCACCAGGACGCCCCCTGTCTGGTCCCGGAGGAGGCGCTTCCTCTTGTCACAGGTCTGAAGAACCCCCGCCGTGGGGGGGGGGGGGGGCGGGGATGGGGGGGAAGAGTGGGGGAGGGGGCGTGAGAAATGCACACAGGAGAGAAAATAGAGAAAGGCGAGAGATTAAAAAAAGAAGTCGCAAACTTGATAGAGTCAAAATTCCCCAGTCAACAGATCTTGGTTACCTTATTTTTCTGTCTTTCTATTTATTTGCTTATTATCCAGAGTGCTGACCTCATCCCTTCTCTAACTTGGGAGAAGGGCAAAGCTTTACTCTAGGAACTCTTCAAGCTGGAAGAAATCCTGGGGGGCGGGGTGTTGGATGTAGGAGGGATTGGCCCTGTTTCTTCTCATAAGAAGTGAGGCTTTTGCCTGCCCTTAGTCTCCTGACGGTGGTTTGAGAAGTGGACACTTGTGAAATGTGTTCTGGCTCATTTTCTTTTCTCTTTAAAATGTAGGGCCGCTAATTATCCCTTCATCACCTGTAAGATATCTGTCTGCTCCCTCCCTCTTTTCTCATGCTTCAGTGTGACCATTTTCTGGCTAAAACAAATGAGTAGAAATAGAGATTATAATCGTTTTCTTTTTTTTTTTTTTTTTTCGGTTGGTTACCACAGGCTACGTGAGCAGGTATCCTTTTGAGAAACACCGCGTTCCTGCTCTCTGGGGTCTCTAACCTGGACAGATCGGAGCAGGCAGCCATTTGTGATTTATCACTGTTCGGTGAAGGCAGTGGTTCTCAAGCCCGAGCATGCCTCAGAATCACCTGGAGCGGCTGTTAGCACAGATTTCTGGGCCCACCCAGCATTTCTGAGTCAGGCGGTCTGGGGAGCCCGAGAATTTGTGTCCCTAACAAGTTTCCAGGTAATGCTGAAGCTGTTGGGGACCACGCTGTGGCACCACTGTCCTAAGGACCAGGTTCACGCCTGGCTGTCGTGGAAAGCTGTCTCCCACCTGGGACTCGCTCTGCCTGTCCATAGGTGGATTCTGTAGCAGCTTCTCGGTGTGGGGGCTGCAGAGGAGAAACTGGCCCCTGGCCTGGGCTGCACTGAACTTGGCTGTGAACCTGGGGCCCCACCGCCCAGTGCTTCCTCTCACAAAGTCAGTTCAGCAGTAACGGGTGTTGGGAATTTCTGTGGCATCTCTCTGGCTCGTTTCAAGTCACAGGGATGGACCCTTAAGCTGGCCGGGCAAGAGCTAAAAGTATCCATCTTTTGACTCCATCCAGTACCTATTGCTACTACTGACATTTTGAATTTCCCTTGTGCTTTTAACTTTTCAAAGCATTTCCATACTGTTCTCATTTTACCTAATACGGCTCTCTGAAAAGAGAAGGGCCACGGTGACTTATCACATCACCACTGTCTTTAGAGATGAGGAAACCAGGCTCCAGAGAGTAAGTGGCATGTGCCAGACCATGTAGCTTGTTGGTGGCAGGATGGACAGAGCCCGAATGTCTGCCCCTACACCCAGTGACCTTTCTTCCAGAATGCCCTCAGCACACATGTACACTGGTCTGGTTACGATTCCAAGCTAAAAATACATCTTCTCAAATACCACCCCCCACCCCCACCTCGGGTCACATCCTCATTCTGGAGAGAGGAGGCTCACCACTGGGCAGGAAAGCTTCTCACTGTCACAGATGAATGTCTCACAGTGTAACCAAACCTTGGAGAGTTTGGGGATGTTCTGGAACCGGAAAGCGTTGAATTGGAAGGTGGCCCTGTGATCTTTCCCATTCTCGTGTATGAGGACCGTTTCATCCGTGGGGCAGCTGGAGCAGATGGGGCAGGGAGGAGAGAAAATTACTTCATGAACTCTAGCAGAGTCTGAGATAGATTGGCAGACAACAGCAACATGGCCCTGGGCTTCCACACAGCACGTTATCTTTCCAAAGCACCTTGACTGGCAGCATCTTATCTTCAGGATACGAGGTCAAGTTGAGGAGCTGTGGGCTGGTGTGCTGGTTCTCATTCCACAGACAGGGGACAGTGGGGTGGAGGGGAGTGACTTAGGAGAAGCGGCTCACCAGATAAGTCACCACACCGCTATCTCAAAGAAGGGAAATTCCCGAGAGAGGAAGTCATCTGAAGGACTGGGACCTGGACTGAGTCCCCGATGCGTCGGAGATAAAGACACTGGTGCTGAGAACAGCATTTCCCAAAGTGCTACCATACCATCTGAGCCAAGTCAAACCTTCCATCCTTCTCTCTGTATATTGTGAGGGCTTGCCGCTGGAAAATTTGAATTTATGCTGTGCTATTTAAATTCTATATTATGTAATTACCTTTGTAAAAATTTGGTCATGTTTTTAATATAGGCACAGAAAAAAAAAAGACTGGAGAGATACCATCTAAATGTTAATACTGGCTATTATGGAGTGGTGGAATTATGGGCGGTTTCTGCTTCTTACATCTTTATATATTATATATCTTTATCTTTATATATAAGATATATATATATATTATTTTACTTATTTATTTATTTTTTATATATATATAAAGATATATATATATATATATCTTATATCTTTACATATTTTCCGAATAATGAGAATGTAGCATTTGGAAAGTCCCAAAGTCCCAAAGGTAATAACTTACGATGAAAATAATGTTTTTTCATTTACCAAACCACGCTCGTTCCCTACCGAAGTGGCAGACATTCAGCGAGGTGTTGGGAGCAGACACGAATAAGTAAGGCCCACGTGCACTTTGGGGAGTGTTGTCGGCAGGTGGCAAGGATCAGCAGATTCTGTCCTTTGTGGAAGAAGGTCTATGGGTCCAAAAGCTTAAGACCAGGGGACAGCACCAGAGAGGACCCCCAAATTAATGCTCCCCCCGGAGTCTCTCAGACTGCATTGTCAATCCAACCCAGCATACACACACCAGAGAGCCACCCCGCTATCTGAGAGCCCCTGAGACGTGCCCTCCTCCACACATCCATCAGAACCAGACATCAGGGGGCAAATTAGAGGTAGGACTGAAGGAATGTTAACTCCGTGAGTTAGTGACTAAAATGAGAAGTGAACGGTATACCTTGTATCTGGACCAAAGGTCAGAAGCCCGGCCATGGTTGTGGTGACCTCTGAGCAAGGACAGAGCTAGAGGCATTTTCCGAGCTGTGAAACAAGACCTTGCAGGCTCCTTTGGGGAATAAACCTGAGAGCCTTGTATGAACTCAGGACCCGAGTCCTTAAAATAGCTCCTTGCCGCTGGAGTGTCCAAGGCATGATGTCAGCCAATGGAAAACAATGTAAACAGAGCTTTGCTGGGGGCGGGAGGAGGCAAGTCCTGGGCGGGCTCATTAGATGTCTTGGCTCTGCTGCCTCTTGGCCTGGCTGTAGCACTTGCCCCTCTGTGACAGACAGCTTGGGATGGTGGAATGCCCAAGGGAGACTCTTCCGAGGTCACCACAGGAGCCTTCGTCCCAACGTAACATCAAAATTCCTAATAATACATCTCTTCTAACCCCTCTGTATGCTCTTGGAAACTGGATTTTCCTCCAAAAGGGCCCAGTGTGAACCCAAAGCATCTGGGAGATTAAGGGAGTGGACTCTCTCATTCCTCTCTTTTCACTGGTTTTTGTGCAAGTATCTCCAACCTCAAGGGGCCATTTTAGCTAGGCAGAATACGAAACTAGAGGAGGACTTCTTTTTTTTTTTGTTTAAAGATTTTATTTCTTTGACAGACAGAGATCACAAGTAGGCAGAGAGAGAGGGAGAAGCCGGCTCCCCGCTGAGCAGAGAGCCGGATGCGGGGCTCGATCCCAGGACTCTGGGATCATGACCTGAGCTGAAGGCAGAGGCTTTAACTCACTGAGCCACTAGGCGCCCCTAGAGGAGGGCTTCTTTAAGTTGGCTCTGCTTCAACATAGGTTCTCAGGGTTTGCCCAGGAACCCTTTGATGGGGTAGGTCAGCTGTGTGCCTGCATGTGCAACAGATACCCTAGGAAATTCCTGTATGCACTAGAGTCTGGGGACAGCCTCTGTAGACCACCACAAAGCCACAAGCGTTCCTTTGTTGGCCACCTTACACACCTGCCAGTTGGAAGCAGCAGTACCGGAGCAATTTGCAGGGAGAGGTTTCCATGGCAGAGCCTTTGTCCTGTGTAGCCATTGTCTGAGAGCTTCCCAGAGCCTGATCATAATTTCAGGTCCCTACAGGTCACCAATCTATTTCACAATCTCCCTGAAGTCCTTTGATTGCACCATTGTCAAGAGAACCTAAAGGAATCCTTCTGTGATAGGTATGACATCCAAATGAAGCTACCATCTCTGCAGGAAGCTTTGCTGGGTTCCTTAGATGGGGTTCTGCTGGCCTGTCCTACCGACATCTCTCAGGAAATAATGCTGCCTGCGTTGAGTCCCAAATCGTCCATCCCCTGACTAGCTCTAGACTTTGGGCAAGTTTCTGAGCCTGTTTACACCTCCGATTTCTACTACTAAAGTACTACCTACTTTATAGGGGTTTGATGAAATTAGTATTTGTAAGGCACTGACCTAGAACACGTTGGTATGTTGTAAGAGCTGTTAAGTGTTTGTTAAGTAAAAATAAATAGTTAAAGGTCCAAGGTGGCTCTGTCTTTGTTATCTAATCATTTTTGTCCCCAGCCCCAATGTTTACTTAGCTCTGAAGGCTTCTGGTGGCAGCACGGGCCCACCGGTCCATTTGGGTTTGGGGAATGATCTCTTTTGCATTTACTGTTCATTGTGTGTCTGATGCCCACATCTCTAATCTAGCTCAACCTGTCCTCTCTTTTCCAAAAGTACAATTCTAGGTGTTTTCCAGAAAACTGTCCTCTCAAGCTCCACATGTCATCCCTGAACTCAAGGAGACTCCAAAACCCTTATCCAGAATCTTCTTCCCTAATGCCCAAGAACAAACAGTTCCTCACCTCTACAACCCATAACTGAGATGGCACATATTTCTCAGGCTTCTTGCCCTGTCCTTCTCTCCACCCCATATCTGATTGGTTGCTAAATTTTGATCACCTCTCCTTCCCTTGGATGACCTTCCCATTCACTTGGCTACACCTCAGTTCAGGCCATGGCCTCTAATCTGGCCTTTCCACCCCTCATGTACTGCTTCTAATCCGTGCCATGGATAACTTCCAGAATTGTCTTTCTATTGTACAATCCCAATACTTTTGTCCTGTACTCAAAAATTTTAAGAACTCCCCATAATCCCATTATCTACTGAATCAGTAACAAAAAACAGTGATATTAATTAAGATGACTGGATACTGACTAGGTACAACATGCTTAACTTTTTATACAGACTGTCTGATTTAGGTCTTAACCAGGGTTCTGGTGTCAGATTAATTGGGTTAGAACTCACTTCCCCCCAGATACACACACTAAGTAAGTGACATTACTTAACCCCTCCTGTGCCTCAGTTTCCTCACCTCGAAAATAGGGATGGTAGTCATAATGGCTGCCTCTTGGAAGGCAAAAGAGTTAATACACGGCGAAGCTCTCAGAAGAGCGCCTGGTAGCAAACGGCTCTGTATAAATGTGTGCTAGTATCAGTGTTCAGTCCGGAGGCACAGAGGGTGTCACAGATGTGACCCTGAGGCTTCACCTCTTCTTCCCAAGCCTTCCCAAGCCAAAGGGGGCCCAGATCTACCCCACTTCTCAGCACCGTGCTCGGGAGGGTGGTACTTACCCCTTGTTGATTAGCTGCCATTGAAGGGGGTACATAAAATCGGCTGACGGGGTGGCCCAACAGCTGTTCAAAACCACTTTAAACCTGGAAATGCAATAAAATGCATCACCTTGAGCAGGAGAGTTGTACGCCTAGAAACATCTGGTAGTTAAAACGTCTCTTGGCTGATCTTTTTTTCTCTTCTTTAGCTTTAAAAATATAAACAGGGAGGACACATACTTACCTGACACTCAACCCTTTGGCTTCTACTCCCGCAAACAGATCTGAACCAATTTCGGATGTCTCCAAGACAAAAGGGGCTTCCTTCTTCGTGGAGAACTTGGCATTCTTTGGGAGGAAATTGACACTGGACATTACAACCTCTCAGACTGTGCAGCTGGATGTGATAGGAGCAGAGGGTCTGGGGTGGGGTGGGGGGGACACACCCAAGAGCACAGGCGTGTGAGACCACAGAGAGACCCTCAGGGACTAGAGAAGCTGTACTTCCTAGGATGCTGGTCCCATCTTGGAAGGGATGAGGGTATCCCATCTCTGGATTTGCTGGTCACAATGAGACACATATTCTATGTCTCATCTGTGCCAGCCAGGAGCAAGATTTGGCTTATGGAAAAAAGGCAGAATCCAAGAATGCTGAAGCACTGGGCTTTACTTAATCGCCCATGGGGATAGGGATAAAACATAGACAACCCCGCTTAGTTCTTGCTCACTTCCACTGTTTGCCTGAGCAGATTCCAGCCTGGGTCAGAGAGTGTATGATCTGATTCCAGTACAGTTACCAACAAAGGCAACAGCAGTAACTAACTGATCACCTACTGTGTGTCAGGAACCGCTCTCTATATTGGGATAGTCTCTGTGTCAGGAGATCCAGTATTTGGAGATATAGCTGGGAACAAAGCAAAGATCTGTCTCTAACCACCTGACATTCCAGCAAGGGATGTGGACAATAGATAGTAGACAAGTGAATTATACAATATGTTGGAAGAGAATACAGTACATGATATAGAAAAACTGTAACAGGGGCACCTGGGTGGCTCAGTGCGTTAAGTTGCTGCCTTCGGCTCAGGTCATGATCTCAGGGTCCTGGGATCGAGCCCCACATCGGGCAGTTTGCTCAGCGGGGAGCCTGCTACTCTCTCTCTCTCTCTCTCTCTCTGCCTGCCCCTCTGCCTACTTGTGATCTCTCTCTGTCAAATAAATAAATAAAATCTTTTTTAAAAAAAGGAAAAGAAAAACTAACAAATGTAGAGGAGGGGAGGGTAAATTGGAAGGGCAAGGAGGGGCAAGCTGCAAGTTTAAATACAGTTGTACTTAAGGAGCTCTCATCAAAGTTGTGACATTTGAGCCAAGACTTGAAGGAAGCAAGGAAGCCTGTGTTTCCAGGCTAAGTACTGATACAAAGAAATGCTTCTATAGTGCCTGTAGTTCATGCAGGCATCCGGGGAACAATGTTTCAGCTAAGGCAAAAGCCCTGGGTAACAGTGTAGCTAGCAAGACAGCAAGGAGACCAATATGCTGGAGCTTGAGTGAGCAGAGGGGGTGGGGGAAAGGTAGGAAGTGAGGGGGGTAGGTGGCAGTGGGAGAGGCTATGGGGATGGATCCAGAAGACTGTGGTCGCCTCTCTAACTGCCAAGGGAGTATGACCCTGATTGAAACACAGGAGCAACAGCCATTGGTCTCTGGTGTGGTGTGTGCGGTCTTCACTTGGTCTCTTCATCAGGCAGTTCTGGGGGAGTTATTACAATATAGTAGTACGTCCAGTGGACCTACCCAAGGAGGCTGGTTTCTCCATTTTTATGATGGTGATTTTATGTAATAGAAGCATAAAGCTTAAACCAGGATGTTAGTTAAAAGATCAAGTTTCATGGACTTAGAGATTTGCAGAACCACAATGAGTAAACAGAGTCAGCAAAGATATCTAGTTGAGATGGACTTTAGCCCCTGGCCATCTAATTCAGGGCATTTGCTGAGAGGCCTCAGAATCACCTTCTAATGGCTCTTATATTTTTTCCTGATTACGGGTCCAGCTAGGGCTCCCTAAGTCAGTCACTCAAGAAGTCAGTTCTTTTCTTCCTGTTGGCTGACCTCTATACCCCTTAAATGGTTGCAATAATTAAACAATAATGTTTTTATCCATCAGTGATTTGCTAGCTTACCATACGGTGAAAGTGGCAGATTTACAATGGTTGTTACTGTTTATGATTACTTTCTGAGACTTGTCATATTTCCCAAGACTGTTAACAAATGTGGGACCTAAACTGGGAACCACAGTGCAGTCCCCCAACCTAGCCACAGGTGCTTCTCCCAGCCCTATCTCCCAGGAACCAGCCCATGGGGTAGTAGAATATTGGAATAATGCCTCTACTTGCAGAGGAACTCATGTGATTCTGTTACAAAGTGGAGAGGAGAATCTGTACTGTTAATTCCATTTCTGAAACAAACACTCTTAATGGTCAGTTTCTCCACTTCTCACCTTATAGCTAAGGCAATTCTCTTCTCAGCATGATCTCCTCCTACTTTCTTTATAACATGGTTAGGGGCCTATTTCCAGATATCTTTATCTTATAATACCTGTATCATTTGTTTTGGCATTCCTGGAAACATAGAAACACCACATAAACTACTCATTTGTGGAACAGGAGGGAAGAACACCTTGAAAAATCAAGCCTTCCAGTCCCTTCACTTGATGGAAAGACTGAATCACAATGGTCCGTTGACATGGTTAGGATGACTACATCTGGTTTAACAGTGGTTCATGTGGTCAAGATCTGGGAGCTGCTGTTGCTTATAAGCTCAACGTGAGATAGAAATGGAAGAGAGCGTCACAAAGCTAATAATATTCTGGAACATGTTCCTAGAGTCTTTCAGAACTAAGAAGGTCACCCCTTACCCACTGTGCCCTGCAGAGGTCTGAAAGGGTCTAGAATATAACATTTCAGGTCTGGGCTTTGCTTTGTAGTGGGGCAGTGGCCAACTGGATAGTCCCCAGAGAAGAGGGAGTAGGATGATGGAGCACCAGTGGTGGGGAGATGTTGGGTAAGATAAACTTGGGATAGTTGAAGGGCCATCAGCAACATCATGACTCAGTATTATATCAGAAGACAGAACCATGACCAATGGGCTATAGTTCAGGATATCAGATTTCACATGCTGATCTAAAATGGAAAAGGTCAACTTGCCCTTGTCCTTGGGAAAGGTACTCTTTAGCAATCTTGCAGAAGGGCTTTGGACATTGGGTGAAAGGTCAAGGTTGATCACCTCTGAAGATTGTTCTGACTTTGTAAGCCTACAAATTTGGCCTCTATTGCTTGCATTTGTTCTATCCCAAGTCTTTCCCCTGGTCTCTGTCTAACTAAGAAGAATGGTCAATACTGTTTTGATTGTATAAAAGTCAACCCAATCCCACACTGACATTGACAGTGTAAAGGTAACAACGCTATAATGGTAACTGCCGGTGCCAGGAACTCTCAGAGTTTTCACTTATATGGGGCCAAAGGCTGTGACCATGAGTTTGGCTACTTTTGCAGGCACATACCTTGCACCAGGTAGTATGGTAAATGCTTCATAAAAATAATTTTATTTAATCTTCATAATAAACGTATGGGATAAGTGCTATTATTATTTTTATTTAATAAATGAATAGAAGAAGACCCAAAGAGGTTAACTAACTTACCCAAGGTCACACAACTAGTAAATGGCAGAACTAGACCTTAAACCAGTGGGCCAACGGCAGACTATTTTCTTAAGCACACTGCTGGTCCACATCTGCAAGCTGACTACCTTCCTTTATTTTGGATTAGGGGCCAAAATAAAGTCAATTCCCGACTTCTCACCACGAATATCAACTATGGGCTGTTGGCAGGACTGAGTGGGAGTGGGTAGAGGGAAGAGAGGAAGCACGTTGAGTAGAACTGGTGGCTTTGGAGCCCAACACTGGGAGCTCTTGGAATCCTAAGCAACTAGCTGTGCATTGATTCTTTTGTCTAATCAAGGGCACAGCTCTGTCTCTGGTAATTTCAGATGGAAATGTATGCAGGGGGCAGCTGTTGCTTCAGAAACACACAAGAATGCTCTCAGAGCGGAAGAAGGGAGGAGAAGAAAAATACCAGCCGCGCGGGTCAAGCCTAGGAAACCAAGCCCATGGTAGGAATATTAATCAGTACAAAAGTTTCTGTTGCAACATCAGACCCCCTCTTTGTTGAGACTTGTTTGTCCTGTGAGGGTCTTGATGGGCCCCAGGGGACGCCTTAGCCTCATTTCTAGAACAGCTCAAGGAAGTGTCCTGGTAAGTCTGTCTCTCCAGCCCAGAGGATGATCTGGGAGGTAATGAGGCTACACCTCTTTTTGTTTGTTTGTTTTCTTAAAAAAGAACAGATTCCTTCCAACGCTAAGATTTGATATGTATTTCTGAAACTTAGCCCAAATGGCAGATGGTGGGTGATGATTTTTGAGAACCCTCATGCCTCTCTATTGCCAGTTGTCATAAAATCTTCATAAGATCATATCTAGGATTTTAACTGGTTAAAAGAACAATCATGCACATCTGGACAGGGGCTCAGTAGTAAAGACCGGCCATCGCCAGAATGTCCCCGGAGACTGCTGTTGGTGAGTAAGTTCGTTTTTCTCTCTGGACAACCTTCAGCAGTTACTACAATGATGTTGTCATCTTTTAATCCCTCTGCTGGTCCACACTGCATTTACCCTTCTGATTATAGGCCCAGGAGTTCTAAGATATTCCTTTTCTCTGGATTTAACCACTAGCCATGTGTGGTCAGGGGCCAACCTACGTTCTTTGGGACCTTAACTCTTCTATAATTTAGAGAGTCCTCTTTAAAAAAAAAAAGAATCAAAATTTTGAATATGAAATTAAACACAGAGCCTTAAATGAGGCCAGTGCAAAAGAGGGATCATGAAACTCAAGCTCCATCCCTTTCATAGGAAGTAAGCTCAGAGAGCCGTGCTAAGAGATCTGTATGTAAGATCACATACGCATACACATCTGTATGTGTAAGAGTCTGTATGTTAGACTGGGCACTGCTCCTCACTACCTGGAGGGTCATGGGCACACCAGTTCCTCCTGTGCTGTAGATCCTTGACTGTAAAATGGACCTGGTGACTCTAGGATTCCTTCTAGAGGATCTCTCACCTTCTGAGTTCACCTGGATTGGTAGCTTCTAGGCAGCAGCTAAAGCAAGTTCGAAGAGTTCAAGGCCAGTGGAGTTCCAGGTAATAGAGTCCTTTCTTTTGTGAAATGAATGCGTTGGGCACGATGGCTTCTAAGGATATCTCCCAGTTCTAATGTTCTTTGTAAAAGTTTCTATTTCTTTTTTTTTTTTTAAAGTTTCTATTTCTGCCTGCATCTTCCTCCAGCCAGCTGGAGTGTCACTGTAAGTATGCCTCTTCGTTGGAAGCTGCAGGTTTAAAAAACCTAACACCCCTTCTAGACAGGAGGGCAGCCGGGCTAATGGCTGTGGCTTATTTGGTTTTATTTTGAGAGACCAACGTGTCTCTTCAATGTAAATAGAGGCAGCGTGTCCAAATTAGACCAAGAGGAAACCCACTCTCTGAATGGCTTTGGATACCAAGAAACTAGGCAGCAGGGGGCAACCCTGACCTCTCTCTCAGCTCTGTCCCAGGCAGGAAGGTCGCTACTCTGCACCAAATGCTTTAACAGGAGCTAGATTCTAATACCACTCTCCTGAGCGGGTTGCAGTGGAAACTAAGATGGTTTAAGAGTTAGACACTGGCCGTCTTACTGCCTCTTGACTTCTGATGACTCAGAGGATTGACCTTGCCTCAGTTTTATCATAAGATGGGAACATGCACTTTATATCTCTGTGGCCCTTTTATGGCTCCTCTACCCAGTCCATAACTCAACCTTCCTCTGGCATCTAGTCTTTGAAGAGGTTTAAAACTAGACCAAAGCTTATGTCTTAATTTGAATTCAAGAATGGGGCTCTGCAGAGAGCTTAGGGAAGAGCAAACCCCAAGGAAGCCTCCCGTCATCTCCTGAAAAGACCACAGGGCACTAATGAGATCCTGCAGACCACTTACAGTGTAGAAGTTGAGAGACAACTGGCTTTCAAATGTGCCCATGCTCCCATTCTTCACGTGAACTGTGGCCACTCTGAAAAGGGGAGAGAATTTTGCATAAGGACTGAAACATGCCTGATTGACAGGGACTGCAGAACACACACAAGGCAGCCAGCCCTGTACTCTCAGAACAGCTTACCTTTGGTCAAAGGCAGCCTGGTTCACCAAGTAGGTGGAGTGGTAGGTGCAGGAGAAGGAGTAGTTCACGGGCTGGTTCTTTACGATCACTGTGCTGTCATTGGAAACGATGTGGCTATAGAAGTGGTAGATGGGGGGCTTGTACTGGAGAGAGGAAGAAGGCAGTTAGGGTGGCCCTGGACCCCATGATGAGAAGGAGGGTCCTGGGAAAAGTGATCAAAGATGGTCAGACCTATGGGGAGACGTCAATGGTGAGCTGTGAATTTCCGCAAAGAGTTCTTGAGTATGTTTGACTAAGATTGTTTAAAATAATCTGGACTGAATGTTGCACACTTATAAGAGATCTGTATTGGGCTTCTAACCAAAAAGGACAGGCTAAAGGATCTCTGTTTCCCAGCATCAACTTTTTATCCACTTCCCCCATCCAAATAATCTTACATGACTGCCTTCGCCCATCTCCCATGTCTAGAACATGTCATTATTTGCTCTTTCCCTCTTCCAGTAATGAACACTATTTCTGTGACTTTTTCCTCTGGCTTGTTGAACCCCCAGATCACAGAATATTGGAGTTGTAAGGGATCTTGAACATCTGTGGGAGAGGCGACATGCCTAAGACCACGCAGATGATTTCTAGTTCACTCTTCCAGGATACTCAAAGACGTGATGTTTCTGTGAATCGTGTCCATGACTCTCTAAATCACTGAGTCCTCATGGGGCCTTTAGGAAGAGGAGGTGGCCTTGGGCACTGCCTGCTGTCATTTTCTGAGACCCCACGTCTTCTGCAGTCAAGGTAGTAGGAATGCTAGAGGTCAGCGGTGGAGAAGGCTCCCTTTGTGACTGCACCCCTACTGGCCCTGTGGCCCCCAACTTTGACTTTATTGGAAGGTCTCTGATGTCTCCTCTGACCTATAAGGATATTTGGCAAGAGGTTGCATGTGGCTCCTTCTAATTCTGATTATCTGTCCCAGGTACTTCACAAGACCAATTATAAATTATATTATACTTTGGCTACTCCTGTAAAGTACCTTTCCAACTACTTCCAAGTCTTGAGCCGAGGATGTCCCACCATCCAACCCGGAAGGATGGTAGTTTGTGAGCACATGCTCAGAACTCAGAGCAAGGTGGAGGTGGGAGATGTGTATTGTTCTACTCACCAGGGTGGCTTAGTTCACTCAGGCAACAAATTAGGAGAATAAAATTCAAATCCAAAGAGTCACTTAAACTAGGCAGAGAAGAAGAATTTAAATAACACTAGCATTTCAGGAAATAAGAGTCAGGATTGGCTCTTAAAAGGAAATTGGTGAATTCTGAATCCTTTTAAGGGTGGGCAGCAGACATCTTATTTTGGGGCCCCAATTGCATGATCTTAACAACTCTTCATTGTGTGGCTTGGACTTACCTCGGACTGAGTTCCACAATAAGACTTGTTTTTAGGTGACAAATCCGGGATCACAAATTGATAGTAACCCCCTTCATGGACCCCGTTGTAACAGAGCCCCCCGAGGGCCAGCTGATGCACTTCCCAGCCATAGGGACACTCGGGGATTTTGGTGATGATGGTTTTGGGATAACAAAACACAAGAATGACATCTAGAAAAAGGATACACATGGTTTGAAATCAGGTATGGTAATCATATTAATACTCATAAAGGACAGTGGGTTCTAGTCACAACTGAACATGCAAAGCAGTTGGTTAAAAACACTTTCCTTGCTATTCTTCATGAACCGTGATGACTGTTTTCCCCAAACCTCAGTCACTGCAGTTTTCTAGTTTCTGCTACATCTATGTGATGTCTGCACGATATTTAATACGTACTCAAAACTGGTCCACTTTTCAGCTTTAATCTATTTTAAGGAATATATTTGTTAAACCAAATTGAATGGATTAGAAATATAGATAAATTTTGGGGCGCCTGGGTGGCTCAGTGGGTTAAAGCCTCTGCCTTCGGCTCAGGTCATGGTCTCAGGGTCCTGCGATCGAGCCCCGCATCAGGCTCTCTGCACAGTAGATAGCCTGCTTCCTCCTCTCTCTCTGCCTGGCTCTCTGCCTACTTGTGATCTCTGTCTGTCAAATAAATAAATAAAATCCTTTAAAAAAAAAGAAATATAGATAAATTTAGAAATAGATACAAATTTCTGTGCTTATGGAAGTGAGCACATAATTTCAAATTAAAAAAAAAATGTCCATTTCATGCACAGGACATAGATTCAGTAAGTCAAAAAGGAAATAGATTATGTATTTATTAAATTATTGTAATATATTGTTTATTTGTTAAAAATAAATATTTTCATATCTATTTATGTATCTATCCATTCATCTGTCTAGGATTCTATCATTTTAAAAGCCTCAAGTTTCTCCAATGCACTGTTATGTCCTACGGGAAAAGTCTGGTTGGCACCGGCGTGCTTAACTGCTTCTACTTGGTTAGGGTACTGATACTGCATTTTGATAGCAAGAGAAGCACAGAGCTCTGAACTTTGCAAAGAGAGTCTTCTGGAAACTTCCCTTTCCGGAAAGACGGGCTAGCCCCAGGGCATACCTGCTTTATTCGGCGCGCAAGATCTCGCAGAGGCTTCCACAAAGACAGCCAACAGGACAAAGACCCTCATCACCATCGCTTCTCAGAACTTGCTTTTTGCCAGTTGGCCTTGAAACCAAGCTGGCCAAATCTTCACAATCCTGCCAGAGAGCCTGAGCCTGGGTCACTCTAGGTCAGAAACAGGAGCGAAAAGTTAAAAATCTAGGGTGAAAACAAATCAGCACGCATCATCTTGGGGGACATTTTCAAGGGAGATCCATAACTCTGTCCCCCTTTCTTAACGGTTCCTTGTCTGCGCTGAGACAAAAAGTGGTGTTCCTACCACTGGGAACGTCAGTGACACATGCCGTTGCTCATGTTGCCGACTGTTTCATTCTCTCCGGATTGTAGAGGCTGCTTCCCAGATGCTCCCCAAATCTCCAGCCTCAGTCCTAGCTCGACTTTATATCAGCTGAGGGTGTAAAAGAAACCAGCTCCAGATAAATCACAATGGACATGCATTGCCCACTGTGGGGGGAAATAAAGGGAAACCTTGCGTAGTAATCCGATGGGACGCTCAGGTTCAGCCACTTGAATCTAATTCCTTTTACTTCACAGAGTTGGAAACTCTGTGAAACATTTTTTTGTTTTTGCTTTTAACTGCTTCAAACAGGATTGGAATAAAAAGTTGAATTTTTTCTCCCCTCCTACAAAAAAAAACTTTGATTGATGGCCAATTAATTTCTGCACAGTTCTAGAGGATGATTTTCCTTTTTTATGCCTTGGTTTCTTGGCTTTAATTCTTGCGTTCTTAGTTTTTTATGGAGGCTATCTAAACTTTAAATGAAAGAGGACCCAAGTTTGACAGTGTTACTTACAATTGCTACTCAAACAAAAAATAGGTTCTTTGTATTAATGCAAACATGTTAAGGGATTCCCCCCCCAACACATATTTTTTTAGTAAACTCTGAACTAGATTGTCATCCTGGCATTTCTTTAAAACTTCATCCTGAATCCAACTTTATATTGTAGATCTCCAGGCTTTTGAAGCTTTGTTAGTCCCCCAGAGCAGTGATATTGTAAGAAGGAACTTAGAAAGGTAATCTTATGATTCAATCCTCCGTCACCAAACAAGATCTCCCTAAAAACAACAGATAAAACTGAGAAGTTTCTGAGTATATTACCTGAGTTTTTTTTTTTTTTTTAATCACCCAGAAATTTAAGAATGAAAAATCAGTGTTTGTTTTAATTTTGCTTTTGGAGGAAAAAGACTCTTTTATCAATCAATGGAAGGCACAGCGTAAAGCCCTCCGAGAGCCATCGTGAAAAGTACTGGAAAGTGTCCTCCTTTTGCAAGGCTTTATAATGTAGCTGAGAAACTAATTCACCAAGACACAGTGATTCAGAGTTAAAATACAGAGTTAGAATAGAGTTAGTGATTCAGAGTTAGAGTCAGAGTTAGAGTTAAAGCATTGTTTTGCTACTTACCACATTTCCTTAGTTTTAAGATACCCATTCCTCCCTCTGAGCACAAAATGTTTAATGTTGTGGAAACACTGGAATGTGTTTCTAAGCAATGCGCACACCTAACATGGTAGCGATTCCCTGTTTCCTAAAAATCTAATGGTAAGTTGCTGGTATGTCTTACAATGATGGTGTCAAAAAACCGAGGAAGTAACCCGGTGGTAAGTCCTTAAAAATTTCTGTGACTCAGTTTCCTTCGTTTCCTTCTCTCTAAATGGAGGCGTAACCCTGGGCTTACCTTACAGAGTAGAAGAGCAATGAAATGAAGGCTCCTACAAGCTATGAAGTAGTCAATAAGTAACAGAGTACATGAAAAGACAACCAACAGTTTCATGCACGTGTGTATGTCCTTGAGTTTTTCCTCCCCTCACAGAGAAGGACCACATGTTTCCTCATAGATTCATTTAACAGGAGACATATCTATATTGTATAAAGGACATGTATGTATTTTATGGATAAAGACATGAATATTGTATAACAGACATGCATGGATAATGGACACGCATGTATTTTATGGACAAAGACTAAATGGACTGAAGAAGGGAGGAGGTAGAACATATTAATTTTTTTACATAGACACTTGGATCAAGTTCTGTGTGGCTTGTTTACACTGAGCTTCACAGTTCATTAGAGGCATTACTTTCTGAGCACAAAAAAGACTCTTGACTCTAACAAGTATGTGTGAATTCTCTGAGTTTCTCTTTCCTAGGGCTTAGCACTAACTCTGCGTTTCTTCCTTTGTCCTTTTTCCTAAACATCTATTGAGCTCCAATAGTATACTGTGCACTGGGAAGAGATGGGCAAGTCAGTGGTGTCAAGGAAGTGGATGGGTGGGTGGGGGAGGCACAGAGTGATGGAATATGGGATAGAGAGGAGGGGAAAGGGAAAAATTAAGATGCTCGACAAAGGAATGAAAAAGAAAGCCAGGTCACAGAGGCCCAAAGCAGCCTAGCTTCTAGAGAATGGCCCTCTGATTTGACATAATGATTGTTCATCACTGATAACCACTATTGTTATTTTCTTTTTTTTTTTTAAAGATTTTATTTTATTTATTTGACAGAGAGAGAGATCACAAGTAGGCAGAGAGGCAGGCAGAGAGAGAGGAGGAAGCAGGCTCCCTGTGGAGCAGAGAGCCCGACGAGGGACTCGATCCCAGGACCCTGAGATCATGACCTGAGCCGAAGGCAGCGGCTTAATCCACTGAGCCACCCAGGCACCCCTCACTATTGTTATTTTCTATAGGTTGGGATTCTTGTTTCTATTCCAAGAAGATTTTTTTTTTAAAGATTTTATTTATTTATTTGACAGACAGAGATCACAAGTAGGCAGGGAGGCAGGCAGAGAGAGAGGGAGAGGGGGAGAAGCAGGCTCCCCGCTGAGCAGAGAGCCCGATGCAGGACTCAATCCCAGGACTCTGGGATCATGACCTGAGCTGAAGGCAGAGGCTTAACCCACTGAGCCACCCAGGCGCCCCAAGAAGATTTTTTTTTTTTAAAGGAATTGCATTTTTAAATTATTTTTATTGACATATAATGTATTACTAGCCCCAGAGGTACAGGTCTGTGAATTACCAGGTTTACACACTTCACAGCACTCACCATAGACATACCCTCCCCAATGTCCATAACCCCACCACCCTCTCCCTACCTCCTTTCCCCCCAACAACCCTCAGTTTGTTTTGTAAGATTGAGAGTCTCTTATGGTTTGCCTCCCTCCCAATCCCATCTTGTTTCATTTTTTCCTTCCCTATCCCCCAAGCCCCCCACTCTGCCTCTCAAATTCCTCATATCAGGGAGATCATATGGTAATTGTCTTTCTCCGATTGACTTATTTCATTCAGCATAATACCCTCTAGTTCCATCCACGTCATTGCAAACGGCAAGATTTCATTTCTTTTGATGGCTGCATGGTATTCCATTGTGTGTGAGTGTGTGTGTGTGTGTGTGTGTATGTATATATATATATATATACACCACATCTTCTTCTTTTTTTTTTTTTTAAGATTTTATTTATTTGTCAGAGAGAGAGAGCGAGAGCGAGCATAGGCAGACAGAGTGGCAGGCAGAGACAGAGAAGCACGTTCCTGCCGAGCAAGGAGCCCGATATGGGACTAGATCCAAGGACGCTGGGATCATGGCCTGAGACGAAGGCAGCTGCTTAACCAACTGAGCCACCCAGGTGTCCCTATACCACATCTTCTTTATCCATTCATCTGTTGATGGATATCTAGGTTCTTTCCATGGTTTGGCTATTGTCCAAGAAGATTCTTTTCACGTATCTTCAGGCATGGACTTCTTTTCAGCCAACTTTGGCCCAAGCAGGTCAACAGGATCATCTAGTCTCTGACCTGGAAGGGCAGAGTTCTCTCAAGGAAAGTGAAACAGTGGAAATCAAAACCTTTCTTGTCTCCCAGTGGAAATGTCTGATAAACACCTACAAGATGCTGTGAGGAAGTGTAGGGTCAGTTTGGGCAGACAGACGCTGCTGTTGGCCTGAGATCAGAAGCCCACCCCTAGCACTTGCTAGCTGTGTGTTCTTGGGCAAGTTACTTAGCTTCTGTGAGCCTTAATTTCCTCTTCTCCTAAAAGGATATGATGGCTCTATGACATAGTGTTGGAGTGTTAAATAAGATACAAATTGGTTTATAAAGACACAGTTTATTTTCCTCTATAAGGGTCAGGGCATCAGGGAAGACTTGTTTTACGCTTCATTCTACTTGGAAAATCCAAAGAGGGGAGTGTGTTAGGAGTGGGTCATCGCTGGCTGGTGTACATATTATTGCCATCAAGGATGAATATGTCACAAGCAGCAAAGGGCACAGGTTCTGAATCAGAGACTGTGGCCCTGTCACATTTCCGGCTGTGTGATCTTGGGCAAATAACGTGATCTCTCTAAGCCTTCAGTTTCTAAAGCTGTAGAATGGGGCTCCCTATCCCCAATGGCTGTTGCACGGGCCTAATGAAAGGATACATGTAAATTGCTTAGCACAAGGCCTGGTACGCAGTAAGTGCTCAGTAAAGATTTACTGCCATTAAGTTTATTCACCTGAGATTGGTATCCTCAGGCTGAGAACATGTCAGTAGTGTTCCCGTATGAACTCTGGGCATTTTCTAATGGGAATAAATCTCTCTTTAGAAGCCCACTTTCACAAAGAGCAGGTACTTTTGATTTCCAGAAAAGCCTGATAATGATAAGATCTCGCCTACAGTTTCTTGGATGTGGGGACCTGCCTAACAACCAGGGATATGATACTCCTTTTCAAGGGCAAGTTGAATGAAGTTGGGGAAGCGGAGTCAACTTTTGTGGTGGGCTGCTCCCTAGATGTTGAATTTGCATAAGAAACAGAACGGGACACAATGTACTTGGACAGAACCGTATTTGATACTTGCTCTGATAAAAGGTAGGAGGCTCCTATTTTTTCGTGGTAATTACCCACTGTTCTGCCACCCCACCCCATCCCCTCTCTGCTTTTTCCAACAGCCTTCTCCCTTCTAGAGAGGACGCTGGTGGCAGAGGGATGCCACTGGGGGACGGATCCCAAAGCAAAGTCTCCCACTGAGACTCATAGCTATTTCTATCAAACACACGAACAAAACTGATGGGAAGATTTGAACACTTCCAGGATTTTTAAAAGAATCCAGTAAAGGGGGTTTTAGGGTAGACTCATCTGAAAGGTGAGTTTGTCTCTCCTTTGTCTTTCTTTTGCGAATTGCCAGGCAATAGAACTCTATTTGAAGGTCTTGCATGATTTGTGAAAGCTGACCTAGACACCAAAGGATTGCCCTTTGCAAAATTCCAATCAACATTTTCATTCATCGCTCAGAAATCATGTAGGTGATGAATCATGATGATAAATAAACCAGGAATCCCCTTACTAGGATAACAGATGGGACTTCAGAAATAAAGCTAATAAGCATGCATGAAAGTTTAAAAGGCTACTTTATTAACTTATTTTTTTTAAGCACACTGTTTTGAGTTCATTAAATGTTGGCTTTGTTAAATGGACTCCATTGTTTCCTTTAAGCCCTGAATCAAGCCTTCTTCTACTTTGTGGGAGACTCTTTTGCCAAATTGCAAATGAGGGGGTGTTCCCATGCAGGCTTCAATGGCTTACTCCTTGGGAATTAATAGTTCTCCGGAGAAAGTGGTGTTCGCCTCAGAGAAAATACACTTCATAAAGGAGAATTGAGAAGTGAGAAAACCATCTGTGCTTGATAGTGCATCAGAAATTCAGAGCTAGAAGCTGGGCCTCTCCCCTCCCTCCCCAGACCCGGCAGCCACTAGCTTCAGGCAACCGGATTACACCAGGCAGAAGGAGAGCCTTAGATCTGGCTAATCTCTAAGCAAGGGGATGGAAGGAAATAAAGCCTTACTTTTTTCTCAGAAGAGTAGGACCCATTGGGCCCTCCCTGGCCTGTCTCTCCACCACCCTCCTCGCCTCCAAGTATATAAGACTAAAGAATAAAAAACAGTTCCTCTTCAGATCAAGGTTAGGGATCGCATTGCTGGTCGAAAACATTCAAGATGAGTCATTTTTCCATTCTTAAAACTTCCCAAGGTATCATCCTTTTATTCCTTCATTCATTTACACACTCACTCATTCATTCATTCACCAAATATGTAATGAATGTCTGTTAGGTACCAGGTAGTAGTCAAATGCATGGACATAAATACGTACACAGATGGTCCTTGATATGGCAATGGTTTGGTTTAAGATTTTTTTTGAGTTCACGATGGTGCTAACGTGATGAGTTCAGGATAAACCATACTTCAAATTTGAATTTGGATTTTTTTCCCCTGGGCTAGCAATACACATCTTCAGGTGTGGACTTCTTTTCAGCCAACTTTGGCCCAAGCAGGTCAATAGGATCATCTAGTCTCTGACCTGGAAGGGCAGAGTTCTCGCAAGGAAAGTGAAACAGTGGAAATCAAAACCTTTCTTGTCTCCCAGTGGAAATGTCTGATAAACACCTACAAGATGCTGTGAGGAAGTGTAGGGTCAGTTTGGGCAGACAGACGCTGCTGTTGGCCTGAGATCAGAAGCCCACCCCTAGCACTTGCTAGCTGTGTGTTCTTGGGCAAGTTACTTAGCTTCTGTGAGCCTTAATTTCCTCTTCTCCTAAAAGGATATGATGGCATCTATGACATAGTGTTGGAGTGTTAAATAAGATACAAATTGGTTTATAAAGTGATTTTAGAAGGTTGTAGATGGCTGAAGGTCATTGCATGGAAACCAGGACCAAACCACATTGGACATCATGGACAAAAGACATGAACAATGAAGAAATATTGGGTATAAACTGAAGTGTCCTATAGGCCATGGGTGTAGAAACTGGATGATGGGGAGTTTCTTATTGATGTTTCTAAATGTTGGTGAATGAATGGACTCTCCATGATCAGACAATCATAATCATTCTTGAAAGACAAGCTCAAATCTACATGCTGTGTGATGATGTCTCAGATCTCGCCACCTCTGGGGACTTTGAACTTTTTGAACTTCTACTGTCCGCATCATGTTTATAGCATCTAGTATGAGCTGCAACGTGTCTGTTTTGTCTCCTGAAACTGAGAACTTGTAGGTCTCTGTATTGCCTGTAATACCAAAAAATGTCGTCCTGATTGTTTGCTGAGGGATCGGTTATACGGTCAATTCTGTACAAGAATAGAATAGAAGTAGAAGTTCCTTTCTCACTCATGTGACGCTTCAAACAGGTTCACACAGTTAGTGATAGTCTTCCTGTGGTTATCCAGGGAAATGAGCTTGTTGGCTCTGTTCCCCTCCAAATCCTGAGGGGTCTCTGTGTTGAGCAAGGAGACAGAGAGGAGTATGGAGGGTCTCTGACAGGGAACCGGAAAAGACGAGGTCTGAAAGTGACACACGACATTCCTACTCACAGTTCATTGGCTAAAACTCAGTCATGTGGCAACGTTGACCTTCAGCCATGCACACAGAGAGAAGAAAAAATGGGTTTTGGTGAACAGATAGCAGTCAGATATGGGTAGCTACCTTTAGGGAGACTGGGTGCCTATCTATCATCTATCAAGGGTGGGTTTTATTATTCCCATCTTACAGATAAGAACACTGAAATGGGAACATCAAATCACTTGCTAGGGTGACGGCTGGTGCTTGAATGTAATCCATGATTGTCTCTTTCTAAAGCCACCACATTGTATTTGCATATTAACCTGATTTCTTAACACTATTCCGTCATTTTCTCTTTCCCCTGTCACTGTTCTTATTCCAGCCTCACAATACCTAACTCAGCTGCTATGATAGCCTCAAGCTGTGTTTCCTCATGTCCGTCAACCAGGCAAATGATTGATAGATCAGTCGTCTTAAAGGACAGTTTCCAACTTTACCAAGTCACAGCCTGGAAATCTTTCATAAATGCTCAGTAAATATATGTTAATTCCCTAGTGAATGAAAGGCAAAGGCCATGACCTGGGCTCAAGGCCCCAGATTAGGGAATTCTGTGGAAACAGTCTGAGAGCAGACCCTGGGTCCCCGAAAGTCCTAACATTCTATGGGTAAGTCTGTGCTCACAAACACTGATTCTGGGTTGTTAAACAATGACTTCTATGGGAGCCAGGGTGGCTCAGTTGGTTGAGCTTCTGCCCTTGGGTTGGGTCATGATCCAGGGGTCCTGGGATCATTGGCATTGTGTGTGGGGGTGGGTCCCTGCTCAGCGGGGAGTCTGCTTCTCCCTCTCCCGTTGCTCCTCACCCTGCTTGTATGCTCTCTTGCTCTTGCTTGCTCTCTCAAATTAATAATGTATAAATATATAATATGTTATATTAAATATATATTTATATTATATATAAATTATATGTAATTTATATGTATATATAAATGAAGATATACGTATATAAATTATATATATATATAGAAGAATGACTTCTTTCCTGAACTTGTTCTAGGAAGGATTAGGTATCTTATTCCCTGAAAGTCTTTAGGTTTAACTACACAGGCCCCTGTCCTCGGCAGAAGAGAAGAACCTGCTGTTGACTCTGCCACATAGCTCCTGTGTCCACTCCTAGGCACACACTCAGTGACCATCTACCTCTCCTCTGACTGGGCAGGGAAGGGGTCACAGAAAGCACCTGAGTCTGAGCAGGGCTCTGTTGAATTAATCCAGTGATTTATCTGGAAAAACTCGTTTATGCACAATGGCAGTAGCAGATTTTCTCTAAGGAAGGGATTTAAGGTAGCGTTCTCGTTGAAAAGATGGGATGTTTCAGTGATTAAGGGTACCTTACACGAGACAGAAACTCTCAACTGTTCATATTAAAGACTTCTATGGTTGGTGTGGATTATAGGGAGACGGAGGTTCCCCAACCTCCTCTACCACCAAGAGCGCACCGCTGCCAGGGGAAGCTTCGTGCACCTGCTGAGATTCTCTGTCTGTCTTCACTACCCAGTGCTCCCACCTCTGCATCCTCCGGCAACATTGCGAGGCTAGGCCTGTCGATCCCAGCTCCATTAGGAGCGCCCACCAATCGCCATTTCCTGGGCCCTGGCCCACTAGAAGAATCACAGAGGCTGTGATGCTTACTTTGATGGCAACTGTGTGGGAATAAACATCAAATAAACACAAACAGGAAGGGGCTGCTTCTTCTTTTAGTGCCCTCCACTGCTGAGACTGGACGAGCAGATGCTGCAGAAGTAATGGGGACAAGGTTCAGTGCAGAGACTTGACCCACGTTGGAGGCCCCAAGCCAGGTGGCAGGCCCCTGCCTTGGTGGGGGCTAGCTGGGCAGAAGAACTTGGGGTCCTGGACCAGACATGTCAATGGCTCAGAGATGGCAGGGACACTGGGGATTGGCCAGAAGAGTAAATCTTGGCACATTGCTACTGTATCCTCTCGTCCATCTCTTGCCAAGTTCCTCTGTAGATCACTGGTCAATCCCAAGAGAGGATCTTCTTGGTCCGTTAGTATCTTATTGGCAGAGCTCTTTGACCAGGCCAGCTATCTCCATGACTGCCCAGCCTACAGAGGGATCAACCCTGGTCCAGTCAGCTGAGATTCAGGTTCAAGCTGGATGAAGTACAGTGATGGGGTATAAGAAAAATTTGACCTCTCTTGGCTTCAGAGTAGAGTTGTAAGCCGGTGGCTCTTAGACTGTAATGTCCACCTACATCGACAGTGAGACAGACAAGCTGTGTGTCTCGGAGTAAGTTACTTAACCTCTCATCCCCCCCCCCCCCCCACTTTCCATGTTTGGAAGAAGGTGGTAATGCCAACACCTGCCTCCAAGGATTGTTGTGAGGTTAAATGCGATAAGGCAGATAGAGTACTTGGCACCCAGTAAGGGCTCAATAACTAGTAGCTGTTGCCATCCCCTTAATACCTTTTCTCAAAGTCCCAGTAGAGCAGTTTTATCTGGCTCCTTCTTTGACAGGGTTCAGTTTCCTTCATGTAAAGATGTTTTTCATCTGAGCCCTTTGGACTTCTGCTAGATAGACTGAGGGACTCATGTGTGTGCGGGGCTGGGGGCCCACCTTTTCAACTGCCAGCCATGCCTTCAAGAGTCTGGGAGCTTCAAGGGTCCAGGTGCTTCTTACCCTCAATAAAGTTTTTCTGACACCAACTTTGCTTTTCAATCACATCCTATGGAACCATTCATCCACCGGCTGTCTTATCAGCCCATGTCTGCTCGTGTGCTGGGAAATCAGGTCAAAGCCGAAGAACATGCAGGGTCAGAGCTTATTGGAGAAATTTAGATCAACCCCCAACCATCTTCCACCTGCCAGTTTGGGACACAGGTGAGGTGTCTTTCTGGTTTCATTCCCATTTGCTTTTATCCTCATCGTCTGTCTTCACAGAGGCCATTGATTGAGTGATTCTGTGCTCACTGGACATTTGCTCTGTTTGACAACGCACCGTCAAAGTGACCCAGTGAGCCAACAGGGGGGTCCAAACAAGGATGCAGGCACCCTCCACTTTTCCAAAGTTTACATTCTGTCACTTCAGTTTTGCAACAGATCGACATGAGTACTAGTCTTCAATGACCACAAGAAATCCAAGGAGGATTTTGGTTTTTACCAAAAAAAAAAAAAAAAAAAAAAAAAAAAGGCCAAAAAAGCAAGAATAGCCTGCAGCCTTTGTTTGCAGCGAGCAGTTAAAGAGGCAGGGCGTGTCCCCAGCAGCGGGGGCAGGCCTGCCACTCTCCTTCCTCAGAACACCACTCAGCATCTCAGCATGAAGCCTCCCAAGCTCTGAACTGTGTCAGTGAGCACCAGGGCCTCATCTCCATTTATTTCATGCATCCGTTAGCAAGATGAGTCCTAACGTATCAAAAAAGCCTAAGAGAGATGATTTTGTGGGTCTGGGAGGGCTCGAAAATTTTCCCATTTAAATTAATAGTAATGGCTTCTTTGCCTTATGCTCTTTCAGCTTATTACAGCTTTCAAAGGAATGCTCTGTTTTCAGATAGTGGGGGAACGTGTGCTGATATTCCGGGACCATCCAGAATGCACACACAGCTTGAGACCTTTATGGGAGAATCTAGTGCAGTGATTCTCTATCCCCCCGCCCCCCCCCTTTCTTTTTTTTTTGAAAAAAACAAAAAAGAGTAGCCCAGTATGTTGAATTTGAGCAATTTGGAAACAACGTAGTCAGGTCTGCAATTTTGTTCAAGTATTGCAATTCCTGGGTAATTCTGTGGCTTTGTGCCCCGACCTTTGTGCCCTATGACCTTTACTGGTTATCTCAGACCATTTACACTGCTTTAGTTTCTGGTTTGAAACCAGCTCTGCTCTCTTACAGATGGATTAAAAAGCTGTGGAAATCAATCCTTCCCAGTGGACTTAAAAGATGGTTAGATTTGATAGGAAATCCATTTACAGCTCCGAGCACCTTCCAAGATCGCCACGGCACAATGCAGCCTTCCTTGGGGAGCAGAGCTTGGGATTGGGAAACACTTAGATCCCCCCACCCAAACCCTTGCCCCCATTCTGCTTCTGCCCTTAACTCCCTGTGCAACCTTGGCCAAATGTCTCCACTTCTTTGGCCATTCATTTCCACCAAGCTCCTTAAAAGGTTCTGATGAAGATCAGAGGAGAGGCAGTCAAAAATGTTTTGAAAATTAGAAGTTGTATATTGAAGTCAATACTCAAAGGTCACATGCAAGGTCCTACTAGAAACAGCCATTTCTAACAGCGAGGCTGGTCTTGTGACTGGTGGTGCTTTTAGCTGAGGAAGGGCTGCCAGTCAGACCGCTGAGCTGGCTACAGTCTATTGGCTGTGCAGGACCTTGTGTGGTGGTCCTGAGCCTGGGGCTTGCAGGACGGGGGGCTGGGGGGGGGGGGGAGGCTGAGACCAAC
Organism: Meles meles; assembly: GCF_922984935.1. NCBI lineage: Eukaryota > Metazoa > Chordata > Mammalia > Carnivora > Mustelidae > Meles > Meles meles. The sequence continues at coordinate 69,954,679 of NC_060078.1, read as the reverse complement.
CTCTTCTTTTCATTTTCCCTACCTCATCTTCCTTTTTCAATTTTTTTTTTAACTAGAGAAGTAATTCTTGCTCGTTGCAGATTACCTAGAAACTTTAGAAAATATGAAAGAAACAGAGAAAAAATGCATAATTCTATCCTCTAGGGGCAAGCCCTGTTAAGATGGCAACTTATTTCCTTTCTTTCATCGTTTTTGTTACTGTTTTTTGAACTATGCATTTTAAAAACATCATTGAGAGCCTAGGGTTTAGGACATTTTGGTATTTTGCCCACCTCTGTTTCTGACTGCAGCACAGGAGATCCTCGATGATCTCTAGGGGTGGATCTCGGGAACTTCACGAATCCTCATATTTGCTAACACTGGTGTACAACATCCTTTCCCTAATAAGACTTCTCTCCCCATTTCCCCTACAGCTGACTCTCTGTTCAGGGTTACTTCCATGACTTTGCAGAACTAGTACATCTATGACACCCACTGCGTTGCATTGCGGCCTGTGACTGGCCTCCATCCCTAACTCTGGAACTGGATCCCATAACCCAGTTCTCTACTACTTGAAACTCTTTCTGCTCACATGAGCAGAAAGAACAAGGGACTCCATGTCTTAGATTTCAGGATGACTTGTGAATAGTTTAAACCTCAAATACTCAACTGTGGCTTCCAAGGGTGTCCTCATCCCTGCACCACTGAGGAAGAAGGGCCGTTCAGGATTCTCTTTCTCATCCATCTTTCCTGACCTCCTCCCAGCTGGAGTTTGGAGACTTAGAGCATTGGAGAATCACCTCACTTAGTCTCATTGCCATCCAGGGAGAGGTGACCTACACCAAAAATCTTTTATTTTCCCACTGGTGAAAGGGATTGAGGTGGGGATAAAGCAACATAACCGCAAGCTGCCCCCCAGAATCTCTCATCTGGGCCCAGGAGAGGTTTCCTATCAAATGGCCACTGGAAAAATGCAAATGTCGACCTCTCCCCTCCGCACTTGAGCTTATCCCGCATGGGATCAGAATTCTCTCCTCCATATAACTCAAGCCTGTGACTTCATGCCAGGGCCTCCTTTTGTGAACAAACTGAAACCATTATCCGACCCCGCAATCCCTGTTTTTCTACACTTGTGATTTCAAGGCAGCTGATAATGCCATCCCCCACGGAGCCAGCCTCATTGTCCCAGGCCTTTTGGAACCCATATTGAGTAACTTTGAGGTGGCCCGTTCGAGGCGGCTTACACATCACAAGTGAGAGAATGACAAGAAAGTGCTTCAGGAGAAAAGAATAAAACCAAGCCAGTGCGTTGTGAAACTGATTCGGGCCCAGGTTTCAGCTGTCCCAGTACCACAAAAGGGCTGCAGCCCTCCACCGCTCTTCCTTTGATGGCGGCCCACGGCTTTCATCAAAGGGAGGGAGATGGCGCCACACTTCAGAAGAGATTCTAGGGAGGCCCGGATTTTGTAAAATTTTTCTGCAGACAAGTGTCAGTCACTTTTTTGCTCATGTGTGTTTAGCGGCTCCTTATGATTTCCAGGATAAAATCAAATCCCCAGGTATCAATACTTGGATCGGTCCCTCGATGATCTCCTTTAATTTGTGCTTCCAGGTTTTATACCTTTTTCTCCACTTTATTTCACAGATTCTTGGTGGTCTGTCCATCGTGTTCCATTGATTAACATGTCCCAACTTTGGCTCAATCACTTCTACTCTGCTGGTAATGGCTCCCTACCTCTGTCCTCACTTTCTTTTTCGGTCATTTCTCACTACTTACCTAACAATTAACTATTTTTTAAAAAAGATTTATTATTTATTGATTTGAGAGAGAGTGAGAGAGTGAGTGGGCAGAGGGACAGAGGGAGAGAATTCAAGCAGACTCCCTGCCGGTCATGGGGCTTGATCCCACAACCCATGAGATCATGACCTGAGCTGAGACCCAGAGTCAGACACTTAACCAACTGAGCCCTGCCCGCCCCCCAAACTATTTACAAAGGAGGATTTCCTTAGACCAGAGGTTAGGAAGAGACAGGCCACAGGCTGGTTCAACCAGTGAACAACGTGACGTGTTTGGCCTGCAAAGCATTTTATGAATTTGAGGCAGCACTTAAAAATTGGGAGATTTCACATAACCTTGGATGTTCATCTTTAATTTAATCTGAAGAATAACATGCTCTGGCAATACTGTGCCACATTTCTGCACGGTCGTAGCGGTGGTCACAGACTAGGTCCTGCATGCGGCTGACAGGTCACAAGCTCTCTAGTCGTCACGGTCCCTACATTCACAGACAGTTTCTCTGTGTGTTTCCACCTGCTTCTGCTTCTCCTATACCAACTGGACTCTGTAGGTCTTTGTGTTTGCAACTCCCACCTTAAGTAAAACAATAATAGTTTTGAAATAATAAGTAATGAAAACACACACAGGGAGTTTTCTAAAGCGTGGTTAAGACAAATGAAAGTGCTGCCTAGAACATGACATTGCAGAGTGGGAGGGGATGTCTGGGTCGTGACCTTCTGGGAAAGCCGAAATCTCCTCATCCTGGTTGGTCTCATCAGCACTTATGTGGGCAGGCAGGGAGGGACGGGCAAGAGCATGGAAGGCAGAGAAGACTCAAGGGTGGTACCCAGCTTCTCACTCTGAAATTAGGAAAATGGAGTTTCCATTGACCCATGGGGGGAAGATCGTGAGAAAAATAGACTGCAAGGAAAATCCAGAGCTTGATTTTGAGTCTGTTAGATTTGATGTCCCCATTAGACATCTTTCATGAGTTGAATTGTGTCCCCCACAAAAGATCTATTGACGTGCTAACCCCCAGTACTTCAGAATGTAACCTTATTTGGAAATAAGATGTAATTAGTTAAGAGAAGGTCATACTGGGGTGGTGTGAACCCTTAAGCCAGTATGACTGGGATCCTTACACTAGAAGAAGACAAAACACACAGGGAGACGACGGCCATGTGAGGACAGAGGCAGAGATGGCTGCCTTGATAAACCAAGGAGCTGGAAGGATTGCCAGCAGAGAGGCAAGAAAGGAGGCTTCCTTATAGGTTTCAGAGGGGACATGAACTTGTTGACCCCTTGATTTTGATTTTGAGCCTTCAGAGTTGTAAGCAAATAAAATTCTGTTGTGTTTAGCCACCCAGCTGGTGATACTTTGTTATGGCAGCTCTAGGAAGCAAATAACACCACCAATTGCAACTGTTGACCACGCAGTAGGATAGCCGATCTGGAACTCCATTACGTTATTTTAATCTTCACTGTAGCCCTGAATCTTTTATGACCATTTGTGTCAGTCAGGAACTCTGAAGGAACATGAATAGTTTAGAGAGAGATTATTCCCTTTAGGAGTATTTTCTCAGGAGTGGTTGGGATGTAGGAAAACTTCAGGGAATAGAGAAGGACCCTGAGATTAGTAACTGTGGGGACTGAATAAAGAGAACGTGCGAGGAAAAGAACTTGGAGACAAAGAGGACTGAGGATGGGTTAACCTGACAGAGGAGAGAAACACCCAGCTAAGAGGGGCGCTGGGGTGGGATGGAAGGGACAGGCCAAAGGGAGGATTACGTATACCAAACTTATTCTCCTCTCACCAGTCCCCTGCTTGTCTCTCCATCAGAGAACAAGGGGAAAACAGAGGATGAAGGAGCTCATTGAAATAGTTCACAGAGAGCACACACTTGGGGCAGAGAACAGGGTGGAAATGAGACTGGGAGGACAAAGAAATTTCCTGCTCATCCATTTAACACATATAGAAACTGAGCTCACCAGAAGTGAAGTGATTTGCCCAATGTCACATGGCTAAAGGGTCAGCCTGAGCGGCTTCCAAGATTGGACTCAACCACTTCATAGTGGGGCATCCCCTGGAGCCTCACAGGTCTCTGGGACACAGGGAATGTCTTTCTAACTGTGGAAGCCAGATACTGAGAGAAATTGGGGGAGGAGAGAGATACTTGTCTGAGTCCATCTTAAAACTGATGTACTAGTAAAGATGACAAAGGTTCTAGCCAGACTCACTCTGTGGGACCACCACTGCAGGTAAGCCGAAACAGTCAAGATTTGCCCAGGGGTGAGAACTCATGGAGAGTCCGAGGTCCCACATTCTGTTGTAACATGGGAAAAGTTACTTCACTAAGAGGCATCGGGAATTAGTGGAAAGGGATGGTTATACCATTTTCTGGAGAGTAAGAAATCAAGATGATGATCGAGGGCCTCTAGAATGGAAGAAACTGGTCAAGGGGCTCCCTTGTCTTTCCATTGCTCTTGGCAAGAGCAGGCATGGCATACAGGCTTCATCTCTTGTGCCAGCTCTGACTGATTGCTAGTGGCTGTCTCGAAAGTTGTGTTGAGAAAGATTTTCAGGTCAGTGTATCACCATTTGGATAAAACGCTGTGCTTGATTAGCAATGTCTGCTATGAGCATTGAATTGGGAATAAGAAAATGCACGAGAGGCATTTGCATCTTCGGTTGGATGTACATGGTTGTCAACAAAGCATTTCATGATCTCTTTGGAGACCGTGACATTTTGGTATATGATGTGATGATAGTTACTCTGTATTTTTTGGAATTCTTTCTTTTTTGCTTTTCCTTAGGTTTTTGTTGTTTTCTTTTTAAGTGAAAATGCTACTTGTTTTAGCCATGCTGAAATGACTAAAGAGGATCCTTTTTTGGCGCTCCTGGGCCTTGTGCTAGAAGGGGAAGATGGATCCTGGAGCTGGGGTGGGGCTGACACAGGAATTGGAAACCCGGGTGAGGATCAGGATTGCCTGTGTTGTGAAGCCCTCCTTTCTCTCTCTTGCTCAGGCCAGGAGGTATCTGGTTTTCACTTCAGGGAGGGCATTTTCTTCTTTTATGTCCCATCCAATGCGGGGGATCTCCTGCCTGCACTTCCCTCTGCTTCTTCTCCCCATCCCACCTTCATGGGTGTTCAAACCCAAAGGCTCCAGGGCTTAATGTCTCGGAGTCAGCCCTGGCTGAGAGGCCTGGACGATGCATCCCATTTGTTCCTTTGTTCACAGGCTGGAAGTATCTTAGGCTGTGACTTGGCTGAATGTAACCAGCTAAGGGGTGTGACAACCTTCAAAAGGCCTCAGCACACATCTTCTCAGTCATTCTCCCAGGCCACCTCACCAATGGTTTTGTCCACATGAAATCTTCAGAGAGCACCAGGGGAGGGAGCATGGAGAGCAGAAGTAAGGGGTTAGGGGCAGGGCTTGCTGACTCTCATTTAACAGCATCTTTGGACGAGGAAGTTTTATGTACCAACACCATGTCGGGGATCTTTCTCTCCCAACACAGGTGGGTTCAGAAGGAATGGGGTAAGGGATATGGGAAAGCCTGCTTACTTCAGAAGAGCCCCTCTAGCCTCTACCCAACATGTTCACAGTATGACTGGCAGGGCCCCACTAGCCTTGCTTCTTAATTTCTCTCTCTCTCTCTCTCTCTCTTTCTGTTTATGTTGGGAGCCTGAAATTTTTACCTGAGAGCCCTTGCTTAGCCATAATTCAAGCTATTTATTTTAAAGGGTTACTTACCCTTCGAAAGACCTCAGAGTCCATGGAGCAGGTGTTCTACTCCCAGGCTGTGGGGACAACACTGAGGCAGGACGGCCTCCAGCTGATTCGAGTCCTTCCCTTGGGTGTCACTTACCTCATCTGTGCAATGGGATATCAGGATTCAGTGATCCTGACCTCGTTTTCCTTTTTCTCTGTGTAGAATTAATTCTGAAGCCCTCCCACTCAGGGCAACGAGGGGAAATCCATGTACCTTCCGCAGCTGAAGGTCAATGAGAGAACCATGTGCAGTCCCTCGAAAGGGAGAAATGTCGCCGAAAGTCACCATGTGGTCCAAGTGGGCAAATGTGAATGTTTGGGGACAGGGGGCGGATGTCTGAGATTTGAGCCGGGGGTCTGGGGAGGCGTTTCCAAGCAAGGCTGTGGTCGGCGATGTAGAGACCCTAAGCCCGAAATACTCATGTCTCCCACCCTCTTCTCCTCGTCATTCAAAATATAAATACCACATGGCAATAAATAAATAAGTAAATAAACCAAGAATGTGACGACGCAGTTTTGAATTTTTAGTGCTCTTTTGGAAATACAAAATAACAAATTCTTTAAAAACACTCAGTCTCTCTCTGCGGGTGGTGGAGGGTGTGGGGGAGGGAGGTTTGTGCTTTGCTGAGGTCCTTGTCACTGCCCTGGCCTCATCAACAGTCAGTGAGGAGCCACCTCCCTTGTCTGGTGTCCATGTTTTACCTGGTGCAAGTCACGGTCCCTGGAGCAAGACTCAGGGGTCTCAGACTCCTGAAAAACGGAGTTTGGCAGGAATCTCTATAAAGATGATTCACAGAGTCGATGTTTGATTGCTTTACGAATAGGGCAGGTGCTTTGGTTTGTTTTTAAACATTTGTCCATAAATCAGCGCTGTAACAAACAGCAAGCAGAAACCATCAAACGACAAATACAAAACACACCAAACAACTGTAGTGTTTTACATGGTAAACAGGTTGTCTGCAAGCCTCAACCACCCATTCTGTTCAGGTTTGGTAGACTGAGGACAGCAGGTGCGTTGTTGTTTTTCACTGTTTTTTTGTTTTTTGTTGTTGTTTTTTTTTTTTTTTTTTTTTTTTTTTTCTCCTGCAGATGGGAAGGAGGGGGTGTGTGAGAACATATGGAACATTCCATTCTGGTATCATCTGGCTGTTGTCCTAATGTCATTAGAGGGATTTTGTAGCAGAGCATTGTTCCAAGAGACGTTTTGTCGCTTTCTTCTGCCTTCCGAAAAGTCCTCTTTTACTCTCCAAAGGTGGTAGTAGGGAGGAAGGGTCCTGAGGGACATGTTGGTGTGGCTTGTTCCCTTGTCTCCCTTCAGCCAACCCCTCTCCCCTCTTTCTTGAGGCCAAAATGGAGAAGGGTCTGCATTAGCTTCAGGCAGAAAAGCCCTTTTCAGAGGTGGGTGGGAGGGCAGGCGAGGTTCTTGGTAGAACTGGCCATTTTCCAACTTCTGAAACAGACTCCTCTGTTGGAAGAAAACATGAGAAACTGGAAGCAAGAAAAATGGGAAGTTTATCAGATTTGTAAAAGCAATAGGGAGGTGGGCGTGGTGGAGAAGCTGAGGCCACGATCCAGAGTCTCCTCTGGCTTTAGAACTTCCTATAATAACGGCTGCTTCTGCATTTCCAGGTAGGTTTGGAGTGATTGCCAGAAGCAGGGCATTGGTGAGTTGGTTCAGCAACAGGTGTGTGGTCCCGTGGGAGCCTCCACTGGATGCTGAGAGTGACGTCTTATCATTTCTTACGGATGATACTGTCCTGAGGCACCTGGGATTGTGAATTTCTTTATTTCTCTTATGAGTTAGAAATAAAACCAAATTAAAGCTTCTTTTTTTGAAATGCAAACTATCGCTGGGTAGTTCTAGAGACTTTCGAGAAGGCATAGGTCATGCTTGGTGCCTGCTGGTCCCCTAGCCTCACGTCCCTGGCCAGGGGCTCCTTGCCCCACTGGGAGCCTCTGCAAGGCCTTCATCCTGGAGATCATACTGGTTAAGAGACTGCCTGGGTCTACATTCTGGCTATATTTCTTACTAGCTCTGTGACTTTGGGTAAATTATTTCTTTCTCTCTGCCTCTATTTCCTATCTGTAAAATGGGAATGATAGCAATACCCACCACATGGCATTATTGTGAAACTTAATGAAATAATCATTAGAAAGCATGTAACACAGTAAAAATTACCTATTTTTGCTAAAATATTTTAATATTTTAATAACAGTATTTTAACAATACCGTTCAGTAAATCATATATGCCTAGGTACATATATTTAAACATTTACATAACTGTGCAGCTGAAAAATAGATATATTTCATCCGACTTACACAGATGGTCCCCAACTATGCTGGTTTGACTTATGATTTTTTGACTTTACAATACTGTAAAAGTAAGATGTATGGAGTAGAGACTGTACCTTGAATTTTGAATTTTGATCTTTTCCTGGGTTAGTGATAGGCAGGATGCTGCTACTCTCTTGTGACACTGGGCAGCGACAGCAGCCACAGCTCCCAATCAGCCACGTGACCATGAGCGTAAGCAACCCACAGGCTTCCAGTCATTGTGTTCTTCACTTCTAGTGCCGTCTGCAGTAAATTACACGAGACATTTAACACTTCTTTAGAAAACAGAGTTTGAAATCAATGATTTTGCCCAGCTGGAGGCTAACATACGTGTTCTGAGCACAGTCTGGATAGGCTAGGCTAAGTTATGAGCCTTGGGAGGTTAGACGTATTAAATGCATTTCAACTTATGACATTTTCAACTTGCAATGGGTTTCTCAAGATGTGACCCCAATGTAATGGAGGAAGATCTCTATGTGTATTAAATATATATAATATATATATGTATAATACAATGCAATGCAATGAAACTAACAGAAACCATAATTTTACAGAATAATTACAAGGGAATATGCTTATAATTCAATGTTTAGTGAAAAAATAGGTTGCAAAACATAGTTCATGGAACAATTCCAAATTTAAATAACACAAACACACTTCTATGAAAAGCTATACAAAAATGCTAACAGTTATTCAATTATTATCTCTGGAAGAGCAGATTTCATGAAATGAATGTTTTCATGTTCTCTCAAAACTATGTTGAAATCCTAACCCCCACTGTGATGGTATTAGGAGGTGAGGTCTTTGAGAGGAGATTAGGTCACAAGGGTGGAGCCGGCGTGAATGGGACTGGTGCCCAGAGAGCTCTCTTGCCCTTTGTTGGCGATACAGTAAGAAGATGGCCATCTTGGAACCAGGAAGCGGCTCATCACTTGTCATTGAATCTTCTGCCATCTTGCTCACGGACTTCCCAGGCTCTAGACCTGTTAGAAATGTCATTGCAGGGCGCCTGGGTGACTCAGTGGGTTAAACCGCTGCCTTCGGCTCAGGTCATGATCTCAGGGTCCTGGGATTGAGTCCCGCATCGGGCTCTCTGCTCAGCAGGGAGCCTGCTTCCCTCTCTCTCTCTCTGCCTGCCTCTGACTACTTGTGATCTCTCTCTGTCAAATAAATAAATAAAATCTTTAAAAAAAAAGAAATGTCATTGCAGCTCAAACTGAAGAAGACAGGGATTTTGGGTAATTCTCACTTCCGGCTTATACTTTCCTGCAATTCCTAAATTTTATAGAATAAAATGAATTGCTTTCAAAATGTAAGCAGTGCCTAGAAATGGTAAGAATTTTGTCCTTCTTGAAGTTTAGTTGATTTGTGAGGGTTTTGTTTTGTTTTGTTTTTATATGGGAAGCATTTATGGCTTTGGGGTTTCCTTTTGCACCCAGTACGAATGGCCGGCTCATTCCCCTTTAACATCGAGATGCCTTTAATATCATAGGGGGACCTGCCTCAGCCCCTGACATGTCCACGAGTGCTTTTCCACCTGCGCACAAGATGGAAATGTTCCCCAGAATCACGCAGCCCTGCAGCCTGACACCAGGGAGCCCTTAGTCCATTGGCTGTCCCCAGCTTGCTTGCTTTTGAAGCTAATTCTGTTCCAGGTAAACTCAAATTTTCTCCCCCGATTTTATATTTTAATTAATTTATTTGTTTTTGCTAAGCTGTGACCATCTGAGGCAGGTCTGGAGCTGATAGAAATACACAACACATGAGATTTGAGGGAGATCATTCTGTTCCAAGTTTCTCAAACTCTTCTCCCTCACCATATAGGATGGGACCAGATTGTGCCTCCACCCCCATCTTCAAAATTCACAAAAGCCTTGTGACACCGTCATATTTCTGTGTTTGTTTTAATAAAAGGGAAAATAAAGTTTCACATCACACTTGAAAAACAACATAAAAAATTAAATTAAAAAAATAAATTGGGAGGAAATTGGTCTCTCAGGAAGATGAGCCGGCCCCCTCTGTCTGTGAGGTCTCCAGCTCCCATCACATTCCTGCAAGGATACCAGTCCTTGAATTTGAGAAGCACCGAAATTCCACCTAATTCTGCAGCATGTAGAAGGCCTGGACAGGCCCTCCCTTCAGTTTTCCCTTGGTGGTTGCTAGAGAGGTGAAGGCAGACCTTTCCTGTCCTTCAGAGAGAGGCAACTGCAAACAAGTTCTTCTTGTTTATTATGATATTAGCCAATTCTTATATTGCAAATCTTTGATGCATTATTTGACTCACAGGGTTTCTGTCTTTTTTCTTCATCTTTTTAAAAAATATTTTATTTATTTATTTGACAGGCAGAGATCACAAGTAGGCAGAGAGGCAGGCAGAGAGAGAGGAGGACGCAGGATCCCTGCCGAGCAGAGAGCCTGATGTGGGGCTCCATCCCAGGACCCTGGGATCATGACCTGAGCTGAAGGCAGAGGCTTTAACCTGCTGAGCCACCCAGGCGCCCCTCTTTTTTTCTTCATCTTAATAAAGATTTCTTCCCAAGATAGCTGGGAGCTGTGCTGAAGGCAGGAGGTGAGGAGAGCCAAATAGGGCCTTCTAATGTAGATCTAATCTGTCTTCTCTTCCTGATGACTATGAACTTGAGGTCCAGAAGGGGAATTAGAAGGAGACAGACATTAACATGACCATGGGCTGAGTGCAGGGCTACATAGCCCTTTCCACCTTGTTAATCCCCACAATCTTCTGAAGAAGGGGTATCATCTCTATTTTTCAGTTGAAGAAATAGAGTCTCAGAGAAGTCATTAAACCTCCTAAAGTCACACAGCGCATAAGCAGAGTTAAGATTTGCTTTCCAATTGACTTGACCTCTCCACCTACACTGTGGTCCTTGAGCTCAATATGCTTACAATTTGCCTGGAGATATGTCATAGGAGTTGGTAATACATTCGTCAGAGTGCTCATGTCTGGAAACAATTAACTTCTAAATGAAATTAGGAGGAATTACTGTTGCTCACTTGCCTGTGTACTTTCTTGGGTGGAAATGAAAGGGGGCCATAAATGGAGGAGTGTAGGGGCAAGGAGGGATGGGGTTGTGTGGTGTTATAAAGAGTGTTCTGGAAGATGCTGTTAATATATGCATAGTGTTTATGAGTTATTGCCATATTTTACTTTTCCACACATTAAAAAACCCTTTGTTTTCCTATGGAAAGGTCAGCTGTCATTTGGTTGTGACAGAACACAGTTTAAGAACTGCCACAAAACACCTCGCTTTCAGGGACTTGCACAAGGCCACCCCGGCCGATCAGAACAGCTCGAATCAGAACTCAGGTCTCCAAGTTTCCAGTCCAAAACTTGTGTAACACTGCTGTTTGTTAAGATTTGGCCTGTGAGTGTTGATTTAAGGGAAACTCTAACCGAGAGGAAGGTTGCCCAACCAGGAGGACTCCAAAGGCTTTACCTAAGACCAGTGAAATAAAAAGACCCAACCTTAAAAGTCTGCACCTGGAGTACTCCTTCTCCTTAATTCATTAATCCATATAGCAAATGGTTGTTGAGCAAGTGCTTGGTCAACACTCACAAATGGTTGTTGAGTAAGTGCTTGGTCAACACTCGTTAGATGTATGAGTCAGGATCTCCTATACTCAGGGAATGGGTCTTCACCAACTGGAAGAAAGCACTGGATCCTCGGGGCAGAGAAATGAAATCCTCAAAAATATTTACGTACCTTTTAGGGGGTTACTGGACCTACTGAAGTCTGTCCATTGAGGTCATGGATTCCAGGTGAAGAGCCTTTGATCTAACTGTTTAACCTGGAGTCAGACCCTTTCTGTTCCCAAGTCACTCAGCTTAGTTGCTTACAACTTAACCTTGAATTTCACAGCCCATTCCATTTAAGGATTGATAAGCATGCTCTGGTAACGAAGTAAAATGTGCTTCTCATTACCGTTTTCATGGCATCAAGAGGAAATTTATTCTCAAGCTCTTATAAGGAAGGCTTTATGCCAGGTGCCATGGGGGACACCAAGACCTATCCCGCACAGATTCTACACTCAAGGTGTCTTTTGTCCACTAGGAAATACAGTCAGTGATACCAAAATATAGCAAAATATAGCAATTTCAAGGTCCAGTGGGTGGGACAGCTGATGAAGATCATGGGCATTTGGAACAGGCAGGGCCCCTGGTGGGATCAGGTGGGGCTCAGGTGAGAGAGGGGAAGCTGAGGCCAAATTCCTGCTCTTGGTTCCTGTAACAGAGACTCGGATCAGGAGCCCATGCAGAGTAAGTGCTCAGATAATGCTGCCTATTCAATCTCACCCTGGGGACCAATATCCCATATTACTGGAAATAATTTTGTAAGGGGGGGGACCTGGATGGGAACCCTGGCTCCACACTCATGGCTTGGGTATCCTCCCAGGCCAGTTCTTTCATTACTCAGAGCCCTACAGGGTTGGAAAAATTAGTGCAGGAAAGTGAGAGTCAGCAGGTTGGATGGAAATTCCTCAGCCAGGAGCTATTGAGAAGAATCTATCTGAGCCTGTTTGGGCACTGGCCTGTCTTCCCTTGGTTCCCTGGAAGTTAGAGCATTCCTGGGGTTTAGGGTAGGACCTGAGCAGTGTCAGCTGAATTGGGAGTGGTGGTCTCACACTTCGTGTGTTTTGAAGTCTTTGCTCATCTGGCACTCGAGATGGGTTAGGCAGTGGCCTGACTTAATTTGTTCACGGCCCGAGCATCGATGGGTCCATAGGGACTGTTTGGCTCTAAATCTCTACTCACCTCCAACTTGCTGTGCAGTCTTGAATAACATTCCCAGCCTCTCTGAGCCTTTGGATTACCCACTGCAAAGACGGGACACCAACAAACGAGAAGATCAAGTAGTTTTCAAAGGTTGGGCTAAGGCTCCCTGCCATTACAAGAGGCTCTGGATGGAAAAGCCTTTATGTGCAACTTGTCTGAGCCCTGAGGCAGAAGTGAGGGACAGCTGCACGTCTGGGATGTCAAGTTGCCTGGGAAGACATAGACGTCTTTTGGCAAAGTTTCAGGTATTGATGGCTTCCTGTGGATATTCTGGATCTACATGCACCATTCAGCTGAGCTTGTCAGTTTCCAACTCTCCCTTGTAGGGGCATCTCCTCAATAGGGGCATCTGGGAACTCAAGTGAGGAATAGGACTCTCTCTTTGGCTCACTTTTCTACCCCCTCATCAGATCACCAGTTTTGAGCAATTGCATGTCCTAACTGCCTCTAAGCCTCCCACCCGTCTCTGTTTCCCTGGATAACCCCTAGTGCAGTCCCTCAGGTTCCTGCAACAGCCTCCTAGCCTTCCCCTAATCCTAAATTCTCCCGATGGCTCCCAGCACCCTCCATGATAATCTTGCCTGACCTTTATTTTTTATTTATTTATTTATTTATTTGACAGACAGAGATCACAAGTAGGCAGAGAGGCAGGCAAAGAGAGAGAGGGAAGCAGACTCCCTGCTGAGCGGAGAGCCAGATGCGGGGCTCAGTCCCCGGACCCTGAGATCATGACCTGAGCTGAAGGCAGAGACTTAACCCACTGAGCCACCCAGGTGCCCCTTGCCTGCCCTTTACCTCTGTCCACCTGGAGTCACTTGCCCCATGCTCTCCGCCACCAGCCATTGGCTCCTGCTCTTCTTGTGGCCGAAAACACTCCTTTGGCAGATTCCCTTGGGTGACTCCCAGCTGATCTTTAGGTCTCTCTATTTGGGAGGCATTTTTTCCTGCTGATTTCCTTGCCCCATGGTTTCTGGCTCAGGTTGAGATTTGTCCTCCTGTGCTACCTCTGATTATCTGAAGGCATCTTCCTGGGATGCTAGTTTGGGTTTTTGAGTCCAACATTTGTGGGACGGAGAGTGGTTTGAGATGTTTGCGGTAGGAGGAGTGAGTGTGTTGGGGGTGGGAAAGCTCAGCCATCCTGGTACAACCCTTCCCCTCTCCTGCGTCGGGCCTATTCCTCCCCCATGGAAGCCTCTGACCACTTCAGCCCCGGTGATCTTGCCTTCCCCAGACACCTCTGTATATAATCAGTGCCACACCACTTAGCCCTGATTTCTTCCCTAATTGTGTTAGTTATTGTTTCTGGTTCTGGTCCTGGACTGGAAGCTCCCAGAAAATAAGAAGCTTTTTATCAAAACCTCTGTGTTCCCGTTCAGCAGGGCTGGAACGTAATGGCTGATGGCTGGGTAGCTGATCACAACCCTTTGTTCTGGCTCGCTGGTAGCCTGATGGTGGCCATCTGTCCCCCTCCCTACAGCTTCTGAGAGGCCCTGCTTCTTCTGCCCCCATCCTCGGCTGCTGCCTCCCTACGTCACACTTGAGCTTCTCATGGCTCCCTCCTTCCTGTCATTCTGGTTTCCCCCCACATGTCACCTCCTGCAAGACCCTTTCCTCACGACCCACCTTGTTCCTTTGTGACTTTCTAGAACCACACTCTGCTTCATGTTCTCTAGAGCATGTGTCCACTTTCTCGAAGTGTACATTGATGTGTTTCCTTTTTTCTTATTTTCTGTCTACTGTCCCCCATGTCCCCCAAATATAAGCTCCCTGAAGGCAATGTTTAATCTGTCTTTATCCCCTCAGGCCAGACACTCCTGCCAAATGGATGGATGGATGAGCGAGTGAATGCCTAAGGAATGGGCTGTCTCTGAGGTTGATCCAGTAGGAGAACCCTTTTACCAGATGATTAATTTTTGGTCTCTGGGATTATGGCCTCTTGCTCTGCAAATTCAGGAGACTTCTAGATGACCTTTTCTTTTCTGGGAGAAAGCAGACTGGTTACTAGAAAGAAAAACAGCAACACAAGGGAGAGAGAATGACTACTGGGTTGTATGTGGACCCGGCCATCTGAAAGGCTGAGGATGGTCGGCCATCTTTCTGCTCCCAGCTTCTCCAACTTCCTGGGAAGAACAGAGGCCATGAAAGGGCCCTTCCTGTGGCCATATTTGCTGGAAAACAATGAGGCACGATTCCCAGCTGACTCATCAGGAAGGAACAAATACCCCTCTGTGGGTCCCTGAGCCTCAGATTTGAGAATCCCCTGAAGAATGTTAAGGGGGTTTAATGTTTCTCAACAGAAAGTGCTTTAGGAGAAGGGAAATAGGAACAGAGGGAGGCATTTTCCTGTATCCTTTTTGGACTTAACAAACAAGGCCTGTTCCTCAGGAGAATGTCTTGTTCTTTTTCTTTCTTTCTTTCTTTTTTTTTTTTTTTTTTTTTTTTGGCTGCAATTTTCATGCTCAAAGCCTATTGTTCAGTGTGTCAGTGTATGCCCAAGTGTGCCTCTCCTCCAGGCCCAGGTGGAGAAACTCTTACCCATGGTTTCTGTGTGTTCCAAAGAGTCGTTAATGGGATCCACTTGGAAAAGACCCAAAAAGAGACGGGAAAAATTGAAAACAATCTATATTTCTGACATTCAGAGGCAACTCTCCAGGTTTTTTCTTCTCTCATGTGTATATATATTATTTGTTTTTCTTGTATGTATTTATGAAAATTGGGACCAGATCGATACTGTTTTTTCATTTGATAGCATATCATAAGCAATCATCAATGTTCTTTAAGAAAACTTTTTTGTTTCCTGATTGCAATATAATATAATTTTGTTAGAGAAAACTCAAAAATAAAATGAAATTAAAAAAAAAAAAAAAGACCAGCACACTGGGGGCCTGGGTGGCTCAGTCATTAAGTGTCTGCCTTTCGCTCAGGTCATGATCCCAGGGTCCTGGGATCGAGCCCCACATCAGGCTTCCTGCTCTGCGGGAAGCCTGCTTCTCCCTCTCCCATTCCCCCTGCTTGTGTTCCCTCTCTCACTGTGTCTCTCTCTGTCAAATAAATAAATAAAATCTTTTTTAAAAAACAGTGCAGGAAATAAATTTTTAAAAATCTGTAATTTCATTATTTGGGGATAATCACTATAAAGTGTATACCTAATTATTCTTTAAAAACATATTCTTGAAAACATAATTACTTTTAAAAGCCTACTCTTAAAAAGATAAAAATGGGACTTTATTGTACATTCAGTGAGTTCAGGGACATCATCTATTATGACTCTTTAAAATCAAGTATAGTTCATATATTATAGGTTCTGTGAAACCTATTTAAATCACCTTCTCCCTGTGTTTCTCTACTATGAAGCCTGGAAAGTGAAAAATACCCAGATTCCCTTGCAGCTAGGAGTGGCCATATGAGTTGTTCTGGTCAATGATATAAAGGCAGATACCCAAGGAAGGCTTCTTTCCCCAAATGAAAAATGATTAACTTAAAAAGAGAGGATTTGAAAAAGAAGACTTTGCCATTTATACTTCCTTCTTTTTTTCTTCTTGGAAGGTGGATATGATATTTGGGGCAGGGCAGCCATTTTGAAAACATGAGGACAAAATCCACAAAAGACAGTACAGCAAGGAAATAATAGAAACTTCTGATGATTTTCATGAAAACTTCTCCAGCTCTGAGCCATCTACCTTTGGAATTCTTACTTAGTGAGGAAATATATGCCCCACACTAGTCTAAATCACTATTTGTGAGTTTTCTGTTACATGTAGCTGAACGCCTTTTTTTTTTTAAGATTTTATTTATTTATTTGACAGAGATCACAAATAGGCAGAGAGGCAGGCAGAGAGAGAGAGGGGAGGAAGCAGGCTCCCTGTTGAGCAGAGAGCCTGATGCGGGGCTCGATCCCAGAACACTGGGACCATGACCTGAGCCGAAGGCAGAGGCCTTAACCCACTGAGCCATCTAGGCACCCCTAGCTGAATGCCTTCTTAACTGATTTGAGATGCATATGAAATCCAGCATTATTAATGTCTGTCCTTTATCTCTGCTCCATGTAAAATTGCCAACTCTCACATCAGAACTTGGTGGGTCCATTTTGACAATAATATGCCTAATCCAGCCACGGACCTGTTTCAGATGTTCGTTTCAGTGTGAGTTCATAACATCTGGCTATTTTCACATTATCATTTTTTTTAAAAATTATATTTATTATTGTAGAGAGAGAGAGAGAAAGAGGATGAGGTGGGGAGGGGCAGAAGGAGGAGAGAATCTCAAGCAGATTCCACACTGAGCACGGAGCCTGATATGGGGCTTGCTCTCACAACCCAGAGATCATGACCTGAGCCAAAATCAAGAGCCAGACATTTAAGTGACTGAGCCACCCAGATGCTCCCTCACTCCATCATTTTTATGTAGGTTTGTAACTTTGCTGTTCCCAAAACCTCTTCAGTGACCAACTCACATCGACAAGTCAAGGTCTGAGCTCTATATTTCTGTGTATCAACATAACACAGTGCTGTGTGAGTGGTAGATACTGAATAAACATAAAGGTTTGATTGTCTGATTTTAACTCTGATTTCTTGATTACAGAACATGTAAACAATTCTGGGACTATTGATTTAGACATCTTTATGGGACCCACCAACACAAAATGATGCTTGTTTCTTAGAATGCTGGGCAGAATAGTCAACATGATACTGTCATACTGTTTTGTTTATGGAGTATTTTCAGCTGCCCATCACCCTTCATTTACTTATTGTTACCAACACCTTATCTCTGCCCAGTGGTAAGATTACCCTTTTGAAAGAGAGGATGTATTTCAAAAGACTTGGAAATGATTAGTGAGGAGGCTTTGATACTGTTCCTATCAACTCATGATTGCAAAGGGAATGTGGTTAATTAGTTGCCCTATGCTCGGTGTACCCAGACCCTTGAGGGGCTGGTGTTCTTGTCTGTTGGAGCAGATGGAGCATCAGCAGGGAGCCTCATGGCCTGGCAGACAAAGAGGGAAGAGAACAGTATGGTTGCCCAATGAGCCTTTGAAACAAATCGATCCAGACTGTGGTTCCAAATGCCACTGGGTACTTGGCATGCAGTTCACCTCGGTATGTAATTAGTCAGTGGTTAGGGTGGGGGGCAGGAACCTTGACCTCTGCTTGTCTACTGCAACAGCAGGTTGAGAACCAATTGCTTAACGAGTGTCTTCAGCTTGTCTTCATTTACCTGGTTCAGCCATGGGGACCCGCACAATGAAGAAAAAGTCACTTGAGACCACAGCTTTGTGGGCTTCTCCCCAGTGCGAGGCCAGAGGGCCAGAAGCCAGGCCTCGGTGAGTGCAGGAGTCTACTAGGCCTTGGCTTCACAGCCAATCAGATGAGTCACTTGAGCAAGAGAAGAACCAGAACATCCAGTGGCTGAGCTCCAGGATGGAGAGTTGCCGGAGGAGAAGGTGGGGCAGGAGAGTGAGCTCTGGGTTAGTTGGAAAGAGTAGAGGAGAGAAATCACTGATCTCTTTCATTCTCCAAACTCATTTTCCTTAAGAAGTAAAAGTTCAGGTTTAATGGACCCTCCCTTATGCAAAGATCACATTTATGAAAACACCATTAGGTCATTTTCTATAAGGACACATTAGAAAAGGGTCCACAGGAAGTGAAGGAGGAAGACACTGTGTGGGTTAGAAAGGACAATCGCTGTTTGCACGTAAAGAGATTTGGAGATTGTTTGGGCCACCGCTTGCCTTTACTGATGTGAAAATGCCAAGAGAAAAGTGGTATACCCAGGGTCACATGGTTCAGGGTGTAAGCTGGCTTCTTTTCACCAGCCCTGGTGACGTTGTCCTACATCCCTTCTGAGCCTCCTTTTTCGTTTCCCGTGGGAAATGGCTGCCCACTGCCCTTCAGCCTCTGGGTCCTGACTCCTGGGCTCTGCAAGGCCCTTCTCTGTTCCTCTCCCATCACCTGCCCATCGATGACCCTCTGCCCAGAGCCCGGCCCCTTGGTTGCAGAAGAGCACGTGACATGAGACTGGGAGTGTGCTAGTGTACAGCAAGGTCAGCCTTCTCCCTTCTTCAGCATCCTCTTGCTCCTTGGGGAGAAAAAAATATCAGGAAGCAATTGGAAACCCAATCTGGATGCTTTGTATGTATTAAACTACATTGCAAACTGTTTGACGGCAAGGACTTTCTTTAGTCTCTCCTGTAAATCCAGGGCCCTATAGGACCTGGCACACCATGGGTACTCATTACGAACTTGTTGAAAAAAATGAATGAATGTCTGTAAGAAAAATGGTGTGATTCTCAGCGTAGTCAGACAGGGGTCCCAGAGAAGTTGGAGCCTAAGGCAGGCTCCAAAAACATGGCTACCGGTGATGCCTTTATTTATTTCTCAAATGTATTTACTGAATTATTTACTGGGCCAGGAATTCTTCTAGGTGGGGAGGGAGTTGCCACTGTTTACACAGAGGTCAGCGAAGGCTTCATTTATGAAGCGAGAGGTCATGTCTGTTCTATGAGCGATCGCAGGCCAGGGCAGTCCTACTGAGGACCCTTACGCCCCCAACCCATCACTTCCTAGAACATTCTTGTTCCTTCACTTCTGCACACAGACATCCCAGTGTGAATCGGGCTGGCTGGCTGACGGCGCTGGGAGAGTGAAACAGTGGAGTGCAAAGATGTGTCAGTGACACCTGGGCCAGGTGACTCAGTGTCCTGAGGCTTTGAACCTCAGGCCCCGACATTCCCTGGAGTCTCTTCTCCAGGAGCCAGTGGCCTCCAGATGGCTTATCCAACATGGGGCTCTCTTTCGGGATGAAGAAGTTGTGGACACATCTGCGCCTGAGTGCGGCGGGAATCTGCAGAGTACCAGCACCTTCTGCATTCTAGAGTAGAAGCTGACATCTCTTCGAGGGCAGCATCTGCCTGGTCCGGGAGGGGTCCCTGGGCACTACTCTGGCCGGCAGCCATGAGGCTGGCAGCCGCACGAGATCCCCAGGGAGGCCTGAAACATGCAAAGTCATCCTAAGGCACGTGCTCCAACCTGAGCTGGGGAATGTTCTGCTTAATGACGCAGAGGACTATTTGTGTTCTGTGGAAATGATTATGTTGTTAATGAGTTTGGAGCTACAATTTGGATATGTATAAAGAGGCGATCCCGGAGACTGGGGGAGTTGGGGTGACCACCGTAGATGTGTCTTTCCTGTGGAGAAGGTCTAGGGCTCTCATCAGATTCCAAAAAGGGGGTTTGATCCCAAACGCGGAGGCCATCATTCACTGTGTGTAAGGGAACTTGGCTTCTCAGGGGCAGGTGTCCAGGTGGGCTCTTGCTTTGAACAGACCCTTGCTGGGAGGGAATCTAAGAGAGCTTGCAACCCTGTTCCTGCATCTGTGTGGTTCAGGAGGGGAAAGATCAAGACCTGTCTCCTGGCTCCAGCCCAGGGCCCGGGGAGCCCCTCCTGTTTCCTGTCAGTGGAAAAAACAGCAGACTTTTATCTTTACAAACTAAGAAGGTGAATCCCTACTTTCCATGAGATAGGAATAGGACAATAGAAAATTCCAACCCAATGATTCCTGCTTTGGAAAATCATGATCATTTTGTATGTAATGATTTAACTTATTGTTACTTAAATATTATTTTAAATGGCTGTTTTTTAGCCCCATATAGGTGCATTTTGCATTAGAGAGGATGGTACATATTTTAAAACACTTCTATATGTATTGTCATTGAATCACTGGCCTCAGTTTTCTCCTTTAGGAGTTGTGGGGACTGAAAAAGTTCAGGAGGGAATGATAGACATCACTTTATATTCCAGCCCCACTTGATCTACAGCCCTGTGTTAAGAAGGATTCTGAGGCCTCCGGTGAGCACTGTAGGAAGATGCTTCCTGATTGGGACACTCTGCCAGGAATGTAGGAAGAAGGTTGTTGGTACCCTGAACCTCACAATGTTTATTATCTTTTCCAACCATGCGATTCCATGACTCTAGGGCAAAGGTCAGCAAATTACAGCCCTTGGACCCAAGGCAGTCTCCTACAAGTTTTTCTTTAAATAAAGTTTTATTAAAACACAACCCCATTGCTTTTACATATTATCTGTGGCAGCTTTCGCCTACATGGCTGTTGAGTAGCTATGACTGACACAGTAAGACCCATAAAGCCTAAAATATTTTCTCTTTAGCTCTTTACAGAAAAAGGGTGTCAATTTTGTTTTAGGGCACTCAAGACATGTTTTTTTTTAAATGCATACATCCAGGGAGGTAAGTGTTAACAATGACTGAGTGAGACAGTTCCATTGATACAAACAACATTGGCTTAACGTTTCAGGGAGCAGGCAGTCTCTGTTCCCATGGGGCCAGAGAATGGCACGATGGGGTGAACGGATAGAATAAGGCATAAGGTATAAGGCAGAGACAAATAGAAAATGAATAAGGGACGAGAAAGTAAGTGTGAGCCCAGAGTTAACTTCACACTTGGCTCAGTGGATATATTATGTTCATTTACAGGGAAATGAACGTCATCTAAGATTTTGTTTGCCGAGGTGGCACCTTGGGCAGGAATATCTTTCAACGTCAGGAAGACTTATTGGCCTGATTAAGCAAACAAGGCAGCCCGAAGGAGAGGTCCTTGCTCTCGATCATAACGCCATGTACAGCTACCTCGTTCTCCCATGGGCGCCAGTTCGTTCCACTGCAACTCATGGCTTCACAGAAGAGAACATCTTAGTCCAGGGCAGAATTCCTTTCATTGGTTCTAAGGTAAGACTTTCACACCACGTTTTTGAATGTAAACTGGGAGGCCAATGGATTTTTTTTTTCTTTTTTCATGTGCAAGAAAGGGAGCGTGGAAGTCCCCAGCTGTTGGTGGAGTTCAGGCAATTTGACTGTTGAACAGTCAAAGCAGGTGCTGAAACAGGAGTAGACATGCAGGGAATTTATTGGGAGGAAATGCTTTTGGAGGATACAGAAGGAGGGAGCAGAAGTACGTAGTCCTTGGATGGCGATGCTGGTCTGTGCCCTGCGAGGGGAGAGAGGGAAGGAAGGAAGAGCCTCGGACCACAGTTTAGTTCTGAGAACCTCACAGCTGGGCTGATGGAGCCATGTCACAGAGGCAGAAACCGATTGGCTCTAGTTTGCTGTCATGCCCAGTCACTGACCGGCAGCAGGCTACGGAAATGCGGCCTCTGCTGACACGTATAATGGATCCAAAATGGCAGCATCCAGAGGACGTTCATCAACTATACCCCTGCAGCAGGTTCTCTTGAAAGGGGAGCTGAGTGACGCATCTCTGTGCTGGTGTGACATGCATTGCTTGCCTGCACATCCTTGCCAAGTGCTGTGCCAGGCCTGGAAACTACTGGGATCTGAGGAACATTGTTCCCATGACCATGGAGCTCATGGTCTAGCCAGGAAGAGCAATCTGCGCACCTGGACAAGGGAATGTGCATTAAATCATGGAAAGATAATAAAGGAGAGTCTGAGGTTGTCAGGAACAGTGTGTGGTAGTGGTTCAAAGAGGCATCCTTGGAGGAGAGCTTGGAATGTTCTCATTAGGCATGATGAAGATAGGCGTGTGTACTGGGTGTTCTCAGTTCAGCCCTGCCCGCGCCCACGTGTCTCCGCCACCTACTCAACATTCATTGAGTATCCATCAAGTACCAGGCTCCGTGCCAGGTGCTGGGATTGTGTGGGTCCCTGGCCACAAACAAGCTGAGGACATTGAAGGGCCTTAGAGACATGGGTGAGTCATTTAGAAACAACATCTACAAAAATATGTGTGGGTTTGTGTGGGACTCCTCATGACTGGAATCCTGCCGCTGTTTACAGTGGGGCACCAACAATGGGCAAATCCCGGTTTCTCTCCCTAGGACCTCTAGGGTGGTGTCTGGAGATCTGTGTGCTTAGTGAGTACCTGGAGACTTCTGATAAAGGGGTCCTCTGACCATGCTTTAATTACTCTAGGGAAGCAAGAGAGAGAAACCCACAAGCCACTTGGAGGATTGGCTCTTACAGTCTATTTAGAAACTTTGGTCACTGTGAAAGTGGTAGTAAGTAAATGTATGTGAATGAGTATTTTGTCTACACGATGGGGAAAACACTGACAGCCCCATGGCTGAATTTATCTTGAAAATCTATGGGGACTTCTTGGCATGAACTGTCGTCCAATTTTAAAAAGTTTTGGAGATTTCACATTAAAGTTCATATTTCCAGCCTCTCTTGAAGATAAAGAGATCTGATAACACAGCCTCCATTTTCCCATGCAATATTTGGCCAATAGATGTCCTTAGATGGGATTACGTACCCTCCATTTGAACGGTCCCCACCCCTCCCTAGTAATTATGCCTAACTCATTTTTCTCATTTATATTACCTGTCTGGTGCTAAGATGCTTTTTGGATATATGATATATTAGACCATCTCCCCAACTCAACTGACAAGTGTGTGTATCTCTGTGTGTGTTCTGTCCTTAAGTAGTACAGATAGAGCCCAAATCAGAGAGGGTTTTTATGGCTGTGACACAATCATCAATGGTATGTGTCATTAATTGGGCACTTGATGAATGGAAGCCTTATGGATCTCTGGGATGAAAGACCCTTCCCAGGACCAGGTACTCAGAAGATGGCTGCAGTAGAAAAATTTCCCTGGTCAAAGGAGCCATTTTCTCTACTGAAGAGCTGACATAAATAGGAAGACTGTCCATCAGCCAACTATTTAATGTCAAACTTCGAGATAGCCTTGAGGAAATGAAAACTAAAGCTACCTGCACCCTTCTCTGAAGGTAACAGAACAGAGACAGCTAAAAGCAAGGAAGCACACACATGAATATGTGCCCAGACATGTCTTCCCACAGATATATATGAATATGGATCTAGAGGCGCGTATGTTCCATGTCAACATACACATGGCTTTGGGAATGCTAGAAAAATCCCTGAAGGGAGAATGGGAGTAAGTGGCAGCTTGTAAGAGACAGAAAGGAAATGAATCTAAGAACTCTCTCTCTCTCTCTCCTAAGATTTATTTATTTATTTGGGAGAGAGAGAGGGAGAATGTACATGGTTGCGCTGGGGGGGAACAGAGGGAGAGAATCTCAAGCCCTCCTCATGGAGCACCCCATTTCAACACGGAGCTGGATCTCAGGACCCCCAAGATCACCACCGGATCTGAAACCAAGAGTCAGACGCTCAGCAGACTGAGCCACCAAGGTGGCCCCTAGGAACTCTTATGAGTGCTAATGTGAAAGATCATTTGTGGGTTTTGGAGTCAGATAGCCTTGGCTTAAGTCCCAGCTTCACCACATATTAACTGTATGACCTCAAGCATTTTAGTTAACCTCTCTGAGCTCTACTATTTCATTCTCTGAAATGGGTGTACATATTCCTACCCTATAGTGTTTTCTAGGACCTGACCCATGGTAGGTGCCAATAGATACTGATTCTTCTCACCAAGTTGAACTTATGGATGGGTGCTTGCCTTGTTTTGCCTCCTGGTGCCCAGTACTCTCTGGTACTCTGAAGTGGGAGCAGATCTAAAGTTACCCTTTCATTTTCTATAAGTGGGCCCTGTAGACAGCTCAGAGATAGGAGGGACCTCGTACTAATTTGGGACTGTTTCATACTCTTAGAGAGGTTTTTTTTTTTTTTAATTTTTTTTTTTCTTAGAGAGTTTTCTAACCAACTTTTTTGGGCAGTGGTTTTCCTGGTGTGTACTATATTCTGCAAGTGATGGGCCCAAGGAAACCAAATGCAGTATGCTTGAACTTGGTGCAATGGGTCAAGAGCTAGGAGCCTTGAGACAGCTGGCTGGTTCCAGACTTCCAGTACTTTCACACCCCTTCTGTCCATCCCATGTTCCCTACTCCCAGGTGAGAAGCCCTTTGCATGGAATCTCCACTTCAGAGTTGAACTGTGGCCATGCCCATCACCTGTGCTCTCCTGGTCTGCCAGGCCTCCTTCTCCCCATGGGGATCCCACTTTGCCCTCCTGCTTCCGGGAGGATCCCTCATGGGTGGTGCGCACCAGGTCTATGCTCTTTGGTTGGGGCTGGACAGGTGATCAGAAGCTGGCTGGGTTCTGTAGCTCTGACCCCACTCTTGCTATCCCTGGTTCTTGTTTTTCCCATCCCATTCCACCAAACCTCTGTTTGCATTATTTATCAGACTTTAGGGATCGGATGAAAAGTTGCTGGCCACGGGACAAGCTGGGAACATGGTCAGCCTTCGAATAGGACTCTCCCCGCAGTCTCTCTGTCATTTCCTGCTCTTCTTCTCTTCAGACTTTGCATCTTCAGATGCTGGTGTCCCTTACTCCCTTGCAAAGCATGGCATCTTCTTCCCTTGTCTCTCCCTTACGTGCAGTGCCTCCGCCAAGATAACACATCCTCCCACCTGAACAACCGGGACCTCAATGGCTCTCAGTTAAATGTTAGTAAGAAAGTAAGCTGACCTAGCCCATGTCTGGGAGTCACATATTTGCCTTTCAATCGTCAATGTGTGGCTTACTAGGTCTGTGTCTTTAGAAACGAGATGTAATCTTTCTGGGCCGAATGTGCACATTTTAAAAATGCATACGATAACATCTATTTTGTTGGGCTAACTGTCATTTTCTTTATAAATAATAAGGAAGTTCTTTTTTATTTCTTTATCCTTTTTTTTTTCTCCTTGAACTGCACATCCTAGAAGCCAAGACTGAGTATGTATGAAAAGATTAAAGATCTGTTTGTGTGTGAAGAGCCGGAGTAGAAAAAAACATAAGACTTGATTCTGGCTTCAATTTTTGGATGGGTGACTTTTGGCAAGGTACTGAAACTTTCTAATTTTTTATGGCGTCATCTTTAAAATGACAATAAAAATAATATCTCCCTCATGCCTAGGATTGTGGAGACAATTACATAAGAGGGGATGTGTGATGGTGCTTCTGCACAGTGAACATCTATGCATTTAAATATCAGAGTCAGCCGCTGCTGGGGTACTCTAACTTGTGGCTGGAGAGCCCTTCGCAGGCTCTCTGACCTGCTCTCTGACCTGCTTTGTTGCCCTCTTGCTCTTCTGCTATGTGGTGGTGAATTTGTGGGCAAAGGGAAGGGGGAGGCATGTACATGAATCTCCATAGCGGCACTACTCCTATCAGCAAAAATATGGAAATGTCCATCAAACAATGAATGCATAAACAAATCATGACATATTTTTGCAATGGAATATTATTCACCCATAAAAAGGAATGGAATGAACCTTGAAAGCATTATGCTAAGTAGAAGAAGTCAGTCGCAAAGGCCACATAGTATATGATTGTATTTACATGAAACATTCAGGATAGGCAAATCCATGGGAGACACCAAGTAAACCAGTGACTGCCTAGAGCTGGTGGAGGTGGGGATGGGGGATGGGAGGCAGAATGACTGCTAATGGGGAGGTGTTTCTTTCTGGGAGGATAAAAT
The DNA here is from genome assembly GCF_922984935.1 of Meles meles. Classification (NCBI taxonomy): domain Eukaryota; kingdom Metazoa; phylum Chordata; class Mammalia; order Carnivora; family Mustelidae; genus Meles; species Meles meles. Next base: position 69,928,610 of record NC_060078.1, on the reverse strand, counting down.
GTTTTAAAATTGACTCTGCTGCTGGTCACACAACTATGTGAATATGCTAGAAATTATTGAATTATGTAATTAAATGGGTGAATTTTATGGTATGTAAATTATATCTTAAGGAGGCTGTATATATATATGTATATATACATATATACACACATATATATATATACATATATATATATATATACACACACATATATATATATGTTTGGATGTCTCCCTTCACCATTGCCATACTAATTCTCAGGTACTGAGTATGTGCTTTCTGTGGTTGGACTAAGCTTCTGTGTCTCAGAGTGCACCCCAGTGCATGGCCCTCTTCTGATTTCAGGTTTGGGTATTATAGCTCTAGCCGAATTACTTAGATTAGTTTATATGAAACTTGTTGAGTAACTGAAATGAAGTGATGGACTCTGATTTGGAAAGTAGTAAGACGTGAAAGGAATGCAATTGTGTTTGAGCACCATGGCCTTGATTCACTGTTCAGGAGAAGAAAACAAGAAAAATAACTGGTTCTCATCTGTGGAAAAAAATTAATCATTGACCCTTAAGTGATTATTGTTACAGTTAAGTTTTTATTCAGAGCATTTGTAATGTAGTTAATAAAAGAATTATTATCTCCTTTTCCTCTTTTTTTTTGCTTTGCTCTTTTTTTTTTTTGCTTTTCTTCTCCGTCCCCCCCCCCCCCCATAGAGCCCTGCAGGGGGCCCACTGACTTGGGTCCACTTCCTGTTCATCACTGCTGGTTTCCCCCTGCCTGGTTTGGACAGGCCCAAACGCTCAGCTGCCTTGATTGGCCCCTTCCTTTGGTTTGACTACACTGAAGACTAATATCAAACTCCTGCCTTCTGTGCTGTGAGAGTTTCATGAGGACAGGGGACTCAACCTGGTGCTCCTTCCCAAGCCCATCTCCAACCCCACCAGGGATTACCTCAATCTCTGATAAGGTAGATACAAAATCCATCTCTGTTGCATAAAGTGTTGGTGGAGAAGGTTGGGGTGGAGGTTGGTGGAGAAGGTTGGTGGTGGAGGAGGTAAGGGGAAGTGACTGCTAATGGGAAGGGGTTTCTTTCTGAGGTCCCTTGAAATGTCTTAAAATGGATTCTGCTGGTGGCCGTGTGTTATTTGCATAACAAAGGGATAATGAGTTCCTTTACAGAAGGGTTTCTTCACTTTCCTTAGGGCACGTAGAACCTTGCAGGGACCTGGCAGAGTTCTCCCATGGAATCCTTAGCAGCCGCTTAGCCGAGAAGGGACTGAGGGATGTGTTCAGAGGGCTACAAGGCTGTGGGGCCATTATCTATTCTCAGATCTGCCTAGTTGCCAACACCCGCCCTCCTCGGGATGCCTCTGTGACCCCACAGAGCACAGACAGCATGTGCGGGGAAGTGGTGGGGAAGGATGAAGACTACAGAAGCTCTAAGTCACTGCCAAGGAAATGCATGCGAAGCATCTCCAACACGTGACGGCAAGTCCCTAGAGGCTCCACAGCCTCTTCGGGGACCCAGCCAACAAGCTGCTCCTCTGGTGCCAAATACACTTACCCCCTCCCCCACCCCCACGGTGACCCAGCCCTGCTCAGCCCCACTCAGGCTTGGTTTCTTAGCAGCGGTGAGAACTCTCTTGGCCTTGACAACGTGGAAACATCCAGGCTGGGAGCTGAGTGCCCCACGTGATTGCTCAGGATACTCAGCTGCAGGGCTACCCCAGCCCTGTCCACACCACCCCCCCTCCCCTTCCCCCACCGCCCCTCCCCCCTTTGCCGGGTTAGGCTCCTCCACCGAGAACGACGAGGCTCTGAGCTCCCAGCTTCACTCCCTACTTAGAAAATCCCCACCAGGCAAAGCCAAGAAGACACCACTTACAGCATCATTAAATTATAACGAGCCCTGAAACTCACTCCAAAAGCCCGGGTCTGTTTGCCCTTGCGGTCCGAAAGAAGCAGGCGATTGGTTGGCCCTGTTCGGCCTCGCAAGCCTTATCTCAGGCTGGTTATTATTTGATTAAAGAGGCTTCCTCCTCCTCTGGTGTTTCAAAACTGTGCGGGGAGGGTTTGCTGCAGCCTGGGGACTTTTTCTGAGGTTACTCCCGAGCACTCAAAGTCCATCGGCCTCCAGCCGCACAGACAGCCAGACGCCGCCACACATGGGGGCTGTCCTCTGAAAAGTTTCCATCAGCTTTGCACATCAGCTGGTTGAACATTATTCTTCAAACACTACAGAGTCAAGGATACAGGTATTAAAGGTAATTTTTTTGGGGGGGTGCCTAATTTCCTAGGATGCCATGACACTCGAAATGGGGGTACGGTTGGAGCTCTGGGGCTCAGAGTGGAAAGCAGGAGAGGCGGAGAAAGTGGAAAAAGGAAGTGCAAGAAAATAACTCAGAATCTTGGAATTCTACAGAAAGGCAAGGCCAAGGTGTGAGTTATTTGCAGCTGGAGAGAGGTGTGAGCACGATCACCATGTCTCATTGGCTTTTGCTCCCATGAAGCCCTTCCTGAGGTCTGTCCCCTTGGCATGTCTGTCATCCTCCCCACTGGCTCAGAACCCCAAAGTCCTGACAGGGTTTTGGACGCTGTGTGAGCAATCCAGTTGCTTTAGCTTGAAACTTATCCGATCTGATTTACAAATGGGACGTGGCCCTCAGAGGGTCTGCTTGGCACGCCAATCCCCATGATGCTGACCACAGAGGGGACAGAGTGGGGCCGAGCCCCGCATTCATGAGAATTTCTTTCCCACCTTGCAAAGATCTCTGTGTGCTGTGCACAGCCTGTTCTCATCCGGGCCATGCCCCCACCTCAGCTGGGCGGGTAGGGGACAAGTCTGAGGACTTCTCCTGCTACCCATGCAGGCTGGGCTCCATGGGGTGCCGGCAGGGGTTTAGAGACCTGGAATGAGGATGAGGACTGGAGTATCCTCTCTCTTTGTGAGATTTGGCTGGAGCTGGCCAAGGAGGGGAGGAAAGGATGCAAAACAAGAAAAACATTTTATTTTGCCATTAAATAGAAAAAAAGGCTTTTAGGGTAAATTGATATTAAAACTGTTTTTTCCCTCCACATGCTAGATGACTGCGTCTCCTCTCTCTAGTCATGGCGGTTGCTTTAACCGCCAGATGCTTCCATTCAGGATGTCTTAATGCTGAACTGGCTGTATCCGGGTTGTTTGTGCTTTGCTGGCTTCGATGGGATGTTGGCATCACTTTGCCCCCAAAGCTTCTCCACGGGGTGGAGAGCCCTTCTTCCTGCTGAGGACTCTGCCACCCCCCCCCCGGGAATTTTCTCTGCCCAGGCCCCCCCACTAGATTTCCTGACACTCTTCAGAGTAAAGGACAGAGGAGTTCATCAAAGTAAATCCTGCTTCCCCCTCAAAATATTAAGGGAAATGACAAGAGGGAGGACAAGCTCAGAGCAGGGGGGCTGTACCTCTTGGACCTGATTTCTTTCCTGCTCCTTTGGGAACTCCTCCGCCCTTTACCATCATCTGGCTGGTGTGGGTCTTCCTCTCTCCCCATTCTCCATCCCTGTCCCACCACATGGGGACTCGTTCTTCGCACCCACCATGGTGTCCTTATTTCATGCTCTCCTTTCCGCTTGGCACACTCTCCCCCATCCCCTGCCCCCTGCTCTGGCCAGGTCAACGCGTGAGTTGGGTCTTTGAGTAAAGGCTCTTCCTCTGGTACTAGGTTAGGGTTCCCTGCACTTTGCCTCATTGGACCCCTAATCGCATTGTCTTATGATCGCTTGTGTTCTCATCCATGGCCTTCCCTACAGCAGCAGCTCTGTGAAGCCAGGGGTTTTACACTTGTTGACTCAGTCCTCACAACACGCCATGAGGTGAGTGTCAACCCATTTCACAGACGGGGGGAGCTGGATTAAGAAACAAGTGGATTAAGAACCACAGCGCAGGTTGTGGGCAAGGCTTTGAGGACGTGGGGGTAAGTGGGCACAGACCCTGACCACAGCGGGTCTTCGTTTCGAGCTCTGTCCTCTCTGTCAGGATCTGCTTTCCCCGTCAGCCTCTTGTCTACCTTTGTAGCCAGGTTTAACCCCTTCTGGGCTCCATCCTGGAAACTGAGAGGGGCTCCCGATCAGGAATTTGGTCCAGCCTTGAAGGGGGTCCTTCAGGAAACCATCATGGCCGGATGCTTGAAGTCCATCAGGTGTTGCGCTGAGGGTTCTCCCTGCCAGATCCCATTTGTGAGGGAAGGGGTTAGGATCATCCTGTGTCTTAGAGGAACAGACTAAGGCTCAGAGAACCAGCTTGCCCAAGCTGGTAAGTGCAAGAGCTGAAACTCAACTTCGGATGTATCTGGCCTCAAAGCCTGTGCCCGGCCTCAAAGCCTGTGCCCTTCCCACACACCAGGGGCTTTCACAAACACTTAGCTTTGAGCTCACTGCCGTCGGATGTTGGATCCCCTCTGAAATTCCTGTCAGGCAGATATTCCTGCGCCACTGTCTGCCTTCCCAGTTGCTGAGTGCAGATCGCCTCACTGCGGTGTGGTCCTCAGTGTCGTCTTCCCTGCCCCGACCACCGTCGAATACGCGGCTTGACAAGACCAGGGACTGGTTTGGGGATATCTGGTCCAAGAACATCACAGCCAGAAAAGCCTCAACCAAGGTCCCCAGCCTGGGGGAATCTACAAAGTCTGAAAATCTTTGTTAGAAGAGTAATAATGCATTGGGAGGGCCATTCAGATCCACTGCTGAATTTTGCTTTTTCCACTTGTTATTTATGTTGTTTAGGTTCTAGACTTCCTCATCAGGAAAATGGGTGTAATGTGTCTCTCTTGGAGTTACTTGGAGAGTAGAGATTCTGTGTTCACGGAATGTGGGTGTGTGCCTGCCAGGTGTGCACTGGAATACAATAATCAGGCAGAAGCAGCTCCCTTCCCTTGTGGAAGTTACAGCTGGATTGGGGGCTATAGGCATTAAAAAAAAAAAATCACCCAAATAGTTAGTTCCTGTTGTGGTGAGAAAAATAACAAAGGACCTCATGTAGAGGTCCTTCTTTGATGGGCCAGTAGCAGACGAGCACCTATCATGCCTCCAGAATGTAGTAGGTGCTCAGTATGCGTGACCCTGGCCAACCTCCGGCAAGTCTCTGGGACTCAGAGGCTGTGAATCTAAAGTGTGTGTGACGGGGGTTGGACTGAAAGATTCCTCAAGCCGAGTTGCGCCTATCCAGTATTTAAAATTCCCTTGATCCACAGAAAGATAGAGTCAGATTAAAAGAGACTCTCCTGACTCCCTGTCCAGCGCTCTTCTACCGTCTCCATGGATGGAGAGAGTCTGAGTCCAAACTCAAGGAGGCCAGGAGGAAGACTTGGCTGATTCTGTCTCCTGGAAGCCTCTTTCTCTAGCACCTCCTTCCACTCCCCAGCTACAACCCAACATCCTTGCTCCCTGGGGGTCACTCCTTCTAGATGGAAATCCCTCAGCCTCTTCCCAGGGACAGAAAACAAGGTCTCTGTGTCTTTGCCCTCCAGGTTCCTACTTGTCCAGCTTGGATGATTAACCCTCCTGCGACAATCGTCTCTGGTGGTGAGATCGCAAGCACAGGCAGGCTGGGAGGAGAGCCGTGAGTTGAGGATTTGGGGAGGGACCCATCATCTTCCTGGGCTACCCATGAATGCTCCCAAGGCGGCCCCCTTCCGACACCCACACAGCCTACCCCTAGGAGCACCATGTTCCTTTTGCATTACACATAGTGTCTTTTGCCAGGGTTTTAGTGATAGCCCTTGTGAGGAGCTGGTTAGCATTTTTTCAAGACAAAGCCAGAAAATGGGAGGTGATGGAAAGTCTAAGCTTGTCAAGCATGATGAGAGGAAATGATCAGTTTCAGGCTCCTGAAAGAATGGTCTTTAATTCTCTCCCACCTTCCCCATGGGGGACCCTGTCTCCTTGTCCTCCAGGGGCATATCAACTCTCTATCTCCTTTCTCCTCTTCCTTAGGGGTGGGGGGGCACACCCTTGCCTTCAGCTGTCTGTTAGTCAGTCCCTACCTACTGTTTGCTGGTCATAATGCTTAGTAGGACCTCGCAGGGACATCAGTGTTTTAGCCAGTGATGTCTAAGGGAGCAATAATGGAGGAAAGACAGGCTATAGGATTGATCCTTCAAAGCATACGACTGTCTTCATATGAACTCAGGATTTGAAAACCTTTCTTTGGTGGTGGGGGTGGTCAAAGAAGTTTGGATGGATATTGAGAAAGGAACATAAATGCTGTACAATAAATGATACATTACCCCAAGAGCATTTCCAAAGAGACTTTGAGTAGCAAGTTGTACCCTGAGGCAAATCCTCCCCAGTGGGTCATAAAAGGAAAGTGGCAGGATATTTGCAATGGAAAGCACACCCTCGCATTCAGTTCTCAGAACCTGCAGCCTTGCTGATCTTACCAAGGTGAGGCTGGGTTCTCTGGCCATGAGCAGCATTTCAGATGTCTAATGGGGCTCCAAGCTGCCATGCTGAGCCAGTGCTAATGAAAATCCTCCAGACTCCTGAGCCCTCAAGCAGCAGGGGGCCAGGAGCCCTCTCCCCTCCCCAAGCTCTCCTTGCCTCAAGCACTTGCTTCCTGAGCTTTGCATTTGACCTCCAACCTGCCCTGTGAGTCTGGCAGAAAGTTTAGCTGCGGCTGGCTCTGTGCATTGAGCTTCAACCTCTTGCCAGAAATGAAGTCGGCTAAAAAATATATATATATATATAAAAAAAAATAAACAAAAACAAACAAAAAAAAAACCTACCCAAAACAAGTTTTCAAAGAAAGCAACATCATTTCCCCATGACTTCTTCTGCGGAGAGGAGTGGTTGCTGTGGAACTTAACCAGAGGGCTGCTTGGTAACAGCGTGGATGATGTTTGCTTTTTGTCAATTCCAAATTATAAGTGACTGTGGGGAACAGGGACCTGGGAAAATGGAAAGCCTTGGGACTGAAAGCTCTTCTCTGACTTGGCAATGGGAAAACCAGGGGGATCAAGCAGCAGGTGGGCAGGGGATTGGCTGCTCCACTCCCAGCCCTGGTTTGGCCCAGACAGTTCAGGGACACGAGAGAAGTGCTGAACCTTCACTCATCGGTCCCCTGGCATCTCCCCGGGGGCCATAGCAGTCCTAACCCCCATCGCAGTCCCCTTGGGGCTCATTTTAATGATCTTGTGGGATGATGCCCAGGGTGAGCCTGCTGGGTAGGATGGAGGTGGGGCTCTCCATCCATTGCACCAGCCAGAAACAGCATGCATGATCAGACGACAGAAAATGTGCCCTCTAATCGTCACATTGTCTAAGTTCACGAAGCAGCACTCTGAGTTCCTAGTGCTTTGCCATTGCTCCTTGGAATCCCTCTTCCTATACCTTTACCCCTGCCCCACAACTAATTAGCTCCGTGACTCAGGGTAACGAGGTACAACCCCTGCTCTCAAGGAACTCAAAGCCCAGTGGAAGAGATGGGTAATTAAACAAATAATTTAGGGTAGCATTACCACGTGGAGATTGCCATCATAGAGCAGAGAGGATTATTCTAGGGGCAAGTTCTACCCTCCAACCCTACCCCTCACCCCTCCTTGTCCTTGCCCTGCAATACCTTCCCTGTTCAATCTGGGTCTCAAACCTAATTCTTCTCCCAGCAACTTCAGTGGCTACTCGCAGTAGCCGTATTCCAGACTGCAGAACAGTGCTGGTCTATGATGTTTTTCTAAGAACTAAGGACAAAGTAGCCAGTCTTTAGTACAGCTGTGTGTATTTCCTTGGAGGAACCTGCTTTCCTTCTGAGAGTCTATCCCTCCTGTTTGTCGGGATGTTGAGACATTCTTTCTTTTATGAGATGATGATGTTTGTAGGTTATCAATTTATGTTGCATTTAATTTTAATATTATGACTGGGCAGAAAAATTAGTTAGCGTCCATTGTTTACTGCATGGTGATAGTTCAAAGTCTGGGAAGCATTGCCCAACAAACTGCTTGTCATCAAGGTTAACACCTATGTCCCCACCCAACTGGGAGCCCCTGACATGTCTTTCTTCGTGTTTGATTTCTCAGTCTGTAGCCGACTGGCCAAGCTGATGTGTTCAAATTCTACTCATTTCCCGGAGACACTTAGCTGGCTGTGGCGGCCAAATCCTAAGCATCGCAGGTTGCTGTATGTTTAATGCCTTGAGTATCCAATTTCTGGGCCAAACTCATGAAAATCTAAAGGGGAATTATCTGTCTCAGAAAGCAATTGCAATGGAAATAAAAGCAATTCGTACTCAGCGTTATCAGGATGTTTAATTTTTCATTGAAATGGCAAGATAAAAGTTAATCTTGTGTTAACCCAGATCTCCAGATTCCACTGAGGTGCAGCTTAGAAACTGCTGGAAAAGATGCCAGTACCCTGGCCCAGAGCAGCTTTTCAGGGGCTGTCCGTCTATCTCATGAGGTTAGGAAATCTTGAGGTCAAATGATCTTGTCTAGCTAAATGAAGTCCCATATTGCCTCTGGTTATTCCACCATTGAAGATATGGTCCAGGGCATTGGAAGTCCCCACAAAAGCTTGATGGATAGAGGAAAATGCCCATCAGGCAAACCAAATCCCAATAACATATGTGATAAAGTCCAAGTTCTTGGGCTATGGTTGAATGTTTCTATATTAAAAGTTATTTAAGGGACACCAAGGTGGCACCAACCTCGGTTGGGCACCAACTCTTGGTTTTGGCTCAGGTCATGACCTCAGGGTCCTGAGACTGAGCCTCGTGTTGGGCTCGGTGCTGAGCGTGGAGTCTGCTTGGGATTCTCTTTCCTTCTTCCTTTGACCCTCCTGTTTGTGCACTCTCTCTCTCTCAAATAAATAAATAAATCCTTAAAAAAAGATTATTTAAAACAAGCGATTCATGCCGGGCTTAGATAATTTAGCTATAAGGAGGGTTTTCTTTTCCCACTCTGCAATGTTGGTTTTGCTCTGCAATGGTCAATACAAAACGAGACTCTCATGTATGGACTGAGTCCTTCTTGAGGTCAAGGATGTTCCTTGTGCGTGTTATTGGTGAACACACTCTTCTCCTTCTGCCCAGGTCCCCTGGGACCTACCCCATCTCTTGGCATGTAAGATGCCAAATAATTGTTGTTGGTGGAAACAATAATACAAATGACTCTTATCTTTTGGAGAGAGTCAGTTTCTGGCAGTTTCTTAATCACTCATATTTTCCACTTGCCTATTTAATTATTAGAAGAACTTGATAATTATGTTTTTGACTTGATAATTATGTTTTGGTTTGCAACCCTAAGAAGAGGAAAAAGGGGGAGTAAAACTGATGGGCAGCTAAGGCCTCTAGTGAGCACTCTGCCCTCCCAGCCTTGGTCCCAAGTTTTCTGGAACCTGCCCTGGTTGCTTATTCAGGGTTCATCCAGACTTGGGAGCAACAGGCTCAGTCCACTTACTTGTATTTGGTTTGCCTGGGCTCTTTGGCCGACACAGTCCTTTCCACTGAACTCCTCCCAATTGTAACGGGCAACCCTCTGGTTGGTCAGCAGCTTGAGTTCTGGCAAGAACAATGTAGAAGGCTTAAGGGTGTTTCTCATCATTGCGTTGCCATAATCCATTTTATGGTCCTGGGCAGGTCATCCTTCTCTCTGGGTCATGGTTTCCTCATCTGTAAAACATGCTGGATTAGATCAGAATTTCTCAGCTTGGCCCTATTGACATTATGGGTCAGATCATTTTTGTTGTGGGGCTGGCTGTCCTCTGCATTGTAGGATGCTTAGCAGCATCTGGCTTCTACCTACTAGTTTCCAGTAGTACTCTTCCCCTCTTTTGTGATGACCGAAAGTATCTCTAGATGAGATATTGAGAGCTATTGGATTAGATTGACCCAACTGGATTGAGTTTGAGAAACCACATTGAGTTGTTAATCCCTCCTGTTTTATTGAGCACCTACTGTATACTAGGCACTATATTAGGTTTTGTAACTTAAATATTTTTTACAGATATTCCATTGAGTAAGTGCCATCTACTTCATGAAAATCTGAATAAGAGCTAGGCATTGAGATAGAATGAAAAAAGAGAGAATCTCTCTTTGGATTCTTACTAGCCTCATCTCTAAAACATCAACCTTACACACGGTTGTCAGGACCTAATGCTTAGTGTATACAAAGGACCTTCAATCATAGTAGACATCCTATAATTAAATTCATACTCCTTTCTTACCCACCCTCAAGGGAGTCAGATCTGCACAAAGCATTAACTTTAACAGTCTTGCTCTGCCATCTCTAGACATCTACCCTTCACCAACCCCGTGCTGTCTCCCCTCTCCCCAGTCAGTCCAGTACTGATATGTCTTCTTAAAAAATCTCAAACTAGGGGGCACCTGGGTGGCTCAGTGGGTTAAAGCCTCTGCCTTTGGCTCAGGTCATGACCCCAGGGTCCTGGGATTGAGCCCTGCATCAGGCTCTCTGCCTGGCAGGGAGCCTGCTTCCCTACCATCTCTCTGCCTTCCTCTCTGCCTACTTGTGATCTCTGTCTGTCAAATAAATATATAAAATCTTAAAAAAAATCTCCAACTGTTTGTTTCAAGGAGAGCCCCCTCACCCCATTCTCTTCTATCATCAGATGGTTAACTTGGTCCATTTTTGAAGGAGTTGCCTCTCTCTAGGGAAGAAAAAGAGTCTTCAGAGTCTGGAGAATCACCAAGATTTGCAGAGGCCATTGTTTCATATTTGCTTTGCCTGATGACAATAAGGATCCGAGGAAGGGGGAGCTCCTGCTCTATGAGTTATCAGCACTGCCTTTGTGGGGCCATTGGTTGGGGCATGGGTTTTATCATTGGTTCTGAGTGTCTCAAGGGCAAAGACCATGCATTGGTCTTCTGTAGGAGCTCCTACACCATCTCCTCCAAGGAAAACATGTTGGTGTTTGGTAGCCTGACATGGCGAAAGGCATCATGGTGCAGTGATAAGGGTTTCAGGGCAACGGAGTTAGAATCTGTATTTTCCTTTCCAGTCAGATCCTGACCAGGGGCTCTGGGGAACATGCAGTGTAATTCTTGGGGGGGAAAAATGGTTCAGGCTCAAAGCCCAGCTCTTTCGCTTACTCTCTGTTTCACCTTGGGACATTTATGTTATTACTCTGAACCTCAGCTGTTGTATCTGAGAAGTTTGCAATCACAGGGGTCCCTTTTCACAGGGAGGTTGTAAGAATGAAATGCTAGAAGATGTGGATGGTATATGGTACGATCCTGGTAAATATTAAGTGCTCAATAGAAATCCACTTTGATTGAAAATAGGTATCATCCTAAATAGTAGCTATAAACAATAATAAGTAAGACATGTATCAGACAACAAAAAGAGGGATTCGGGTGGTTGAAAAGGTAGATGTGAGATTGACTTGTTCCATTGCTCATTAGAAAACGGGCTCAGAAGGGGAAGCGAAGGGAAGGGCGCCCAGGTTACTAGCAGAGCTGGGGGAGGTCTCGCATCTCTAGATTCTCCTTCTCATGCTGGTTCTGCCATGCTGGGGCTGCTTTCCTGTGTTAAAGAAATGAAATACTCAATGACACCTGTAAACATGGTCAGGCAGACTCTTCAGGACTCCCCAGAGGCATGGGGACCATCACGATGGAGCTTTTTACAGTGGGGAGAACAGACTGGGCTCAACTCCAAATTCAGCACTGGCACAGAGGGGGGAGGGGTCAGCAGATGGAAAAGTACTAAGAGGAAACAGCAAGGGTAAGGGGGACTGTGGCTCAACCGACCTAACCGGATTCTTCACCGAAGACAGGGCCGGGTGGTCAGGCAAGACCTGCAGGCTGCTGGAGGGTGCAGAACCCAATCAGATAGGAAAGTCAAGGACCTGGTGAAACTGACTTAGCAGCGTTCTTGCTAAAAGTGGGCTTTACTAGGAGGTGCACAGATGGTCTTAGGAGAAGGTCCAGGAGACCACCTAAAGTTTGAATTTTTGTCACCTGCCCAAATATTCAAAGCCCGTGTTTGGAAAATTACATACAGATTGGGGAAAATGTGCCTATTGGTTTAAGCACCATGTGCTGTTCCCAGAGGGAAACTTTTTCCCAGGAAAGAGAGAATGAATATTTGTCTCATGGGTTTCTGATGACCTAGGGTTGCCCGAGAGAAAAGCAGAGTGTGAGAAGAGGCCGAGCACCCCCAAGACTCCCCGGCCACACCAGCCTGTCCTTCTGTATAGCCCACCACTATAGAAACTACTGCCTTTGTCCCTCTATCTCCCACCTTCTCAAAGTTCAGCCCTTACCTCCCAGCCCAGGCCCAAGGCACTGGTGGGCTGATCTTTTCCTTTAATGGTGACATTCAGTCTCAAGAGCTGCTATGAATGACCGTGATATAACTGAGCACAGATTGTGTTCCCCTTTCCAGTAAAGTACAAGAGATTTCTCTGGCCTGGCTCTGAGCTATGGTTCATAGCGTATCTTTCACCTCTTGCCAATAACCCGTAAGCTTGCTTGAGAAGGAAAGACTGAAGGTTTTAGGCTCGCTGTTGAAAGAGGAAGAATTTTAATAGAGCGGCTTTCTACACTTGGTCCTTCAATATTGACCATTCGGGGCTTGCTTGCAGTGGGAGGTTATGTGGTTCTGTTCAGACACTGGCATCACAGGTAATTGACATGATGCAAAATCAGGTATAACTACATGTGAATGGAACCTTTGTAAAAATGGAATAACTTAATTGAATTAGCTTATACTGTACTCTTAAATGATGGTCATAGTTCAGTCAAGAGGTTGAATCAGTAGAGTCCTATTTCCTATCAGAACTCTATCTCTTACTCTACCTTTTTCTGTGTAAGTTAAAACTTACCTGAAAATGGCCATCTTTCTTATCTAAAGAGCTATCAGCAGGCACAGAGCATATATTTTAATGTTTGCCTTTTACTCTCCTCCTCTCTTGTTTAACCCCCTTCTGTCATAGCCTATCATTAAATTATGATTTAAAGGAGGGATCTGGGCCAAATCCTGCCAACCATTTGTTTTGCAAATAAAGTTTTATTGGCACACAGCCACATCCATTTGTTTATGTTCTGTCTATATTTGTTCTCATGCTACTACGGGATTGTGAGTTGCATAGTTGTGACAGGGACCACATGGCCCCCAAAGCCTTAAGCGTTTACTAGCTGGCCCTTTATAGAAAGAGTGTCTGATTCCTGATTTAGAGTATGAGTGTTGGCGTCAAACATACCTAGGTTCAATTCAGGTCTTGGTTACTTGCTAGTTTGTAGCAAGCTAGTTTTAACATTGGAAACACTGGCAGAACCTCTCCAAAACCTAATCTGTACCATAGGGAAAATTGATAAATATCTACCATGGAGGATTGGTGTGAGAATTCAGTGAGATAAGTATTTGTGTCTGGCACAGAGCAAATGCTATCCTTAAGCATTCATTTCTTTGGCCCACAAATGTATATCTAGTGGTTTCTGTGGGCTAAGCTGGTGTTGGGGGGGGAGGGGGAGGGGGAGGATAGGGTAGGATGGTGGGGTGGGGGGGGGGCATGGACATGGCAGAGATTGACATAGAAGGTCCGGGCTCTACTAGAGCTTACATTCTAATGGGGGAAGAGAGGAAACGTAAAGAAAACGAATCACAGATTATTATCAGATAGTGATAAGTGCTATAAACAAAATAAAATA